>NC_025999.2:5821572-5862364 GCF_000442705.2 Elaeis guineensis
AAGCAACCACAAAAGCCCCTTTTATAGGCATGTAAGGAGGTGGGGTGAAGAGTCCTAGTGATCCTGGACTCTTATAGGATTCTGCTTTCCTTCACAATTCTACATTCCAAAATATGTTAAAAAAATATGAGACACTCCTTTCCATATTTTTTATAGTAATTAGTTTATACACTAATCTCCTATAAAAATATCCTCAAAATGTCATACATATAAGGAGATAAAAATTTATTGGTGTGGAGAGATTGATCTAGATGAGAACAGATTCTCCTGATAAAGAATATTTTAAAATCTAATTTAGAACCTTTCTTTTATCAAAACTAAATTAGATTTGGACGTGAGATAGATAAGAGAAAGTACTCTTTGGTGTTAAATAATCTCACACAAAATAATTTTGTATGTGGAGATATATGGCATGTAATCTGGGTTGGCACAGGGAGAAGAGTCCTATTCCAATAAGGATTCTTAGTTTTCTTATTTGAATCCAAACCAAATCACATCTGGTTTAGCCCAAATAAAATATATAAAATCTAATTTAATTAGGTTCATAAATTTTTAATCAAATTTTAATCAAATTAAAAATTGATTAAAGTAAAATTCTGATCAAATCAGAGATAATTCTTCTTTAGCGATTAGGTCATCTCATAACCTATCAGATCAAACCTAATTGAATCCAATTCAATTAGATTTTATTTAATCCTCTTTACTCAATCAAATTGAGCTAATTAGTAATCTAATTATTAATTAATTTTTTATTAATTTACTAATACTTGATGAATTAATTTTACAATTTTGCATAAGATTAACCATCAATCGAATTGACGATTAAGTCCTTGAATGATTCTCAATCGTTGATCAGCCATATGATTAGTCAGAAACTTCTTTTAAGTGTGACCCCATAGGTTCATACCTAAGCTAGTAGCATAAGAATAACTTTTTAAACTAATTAATGTAACCATCTAACAATGAAAACCCAATATCGGATAGGTCGAATGATGGCGAAGCAACATTCAAGAACCTATTGGTATATGGTTATCGTATAATTCATCCCTTTGACCTAATACTCGAGGAGAACCTAGGATTTAACTGTCAATCTAGATAATTCATCCACATTATATTTCAATCTTTTTTAAATTCATCACATGGATTATCCGGACTTAGGTTTTGCTAAATTGAAATACACTGATGCATATCTCCTACTAATTCAGAGGGGTCAATCCCATCTTGACTCACGCATCGACTTGACAAGTACTTGACTGCACTCAGAAATCTTTCATTACTAAATTAGAAACTAAGTTAGATTGACACTAAAGTACAATGAGTTGTTTGCAAGTCATCGTAGTGATCTCAGATCGGAGGGATACTTGTACCATACTTCGCGGGCTCCCATGATAGCAGAGTATCTGCAGTTGGTCATGTTCAGTGATGATGTACTCCTACATCTCACCTGCATATTATATCAGTATCTCTATACCATTTGGTTACGAGGACAACCAATGTATATGGCACACAACGACCTACATTTGATATTGCTATCATCCTAGTAATAGCGTATCGTTTGGTCGCGAACCAATTTAAAGACTATGTGATAAATCCTCCTTTATCGATCAAAATAGTCCTAAGACTTCATCACAATATAGAAGTTCGTTAGAAGATGTATTTTTGTGATGAAAAATATCAAATAACTTTTATTTTTTATCAATTCATATACATTTATAATTAGCACAATCATCAAACGATTGGTTTTAGGATATAATTTTCCAATAGCATATGATATGAAACCGTCGTTCAATGTGCTTGAATTTTTGATGAGATCGAAGCTCCTTAGAAAGTGCTATGACTCTATTATTGCCATAGTACAGTGGTATGGCATCCGATGTCATTGTATCAAGTTCCGCTGTAAACTTTTTGAACCAGAAGTCTTCTTTTGCAGCATCTGAAGTGACGACATACCAGCCTCTATGGTCGAATCTGTGATGATGCTAAACACTTCCAGCTGACTGCACCATCATTGCAAACGAACACATACCCCAATGTAGACTTTCTATCATCGAAATCTGACATGAAGTCTGAATTTGTATGACCCTCAATCCACAATTCAGTTGCTCTTTCAAAGACTAAGAATAAATCCTTAGTCCTTCATAAGTACTTAAAGATATTTTTTTATAGCTATCCAGTGCTTCTCGTTTGAATTCGATTGATACCTACTTGTGACATTCACAATAAGGACAATATCAGGTCGAGTATATAGTATGGCATACATGAGGCACCCTATTGCTAAAGAATAAGAGATCCTATTCATACGCTCGATCTCCTCAGAAGTGGTAGGACACATCATTTTGGAGAGTCGAATACCATATCTAAAGGATAGCAAACTCCTTTTGGAGTTTTCCATGCTGAATTGCTTCAGTACTTCTCTATGTACAGCTTTTATGACAGACCAAGCATCATTATAGATCATCTCTAAAGACCTTTATCCCAAGGATATAGAATGCTTTCCCTAAGTCTTTCATGAAGAATTTCATAGACAACCAAGCTTGACTGAGGTCAACATGGGAATATCATTCTTAATGAGGAGGATATTATTTATGTATGGTATAAGAAAGACAAGCACTCTCCCACTGACTCTTTTATAAATATAAATTTTTTTTTTATTTTTGATGAAATCAAATGATTTGATCACATATTGAAATGAAGATTCCAACTCTGAGAAGTCTGTTTTAGTCCATAAATGAACCTTTATAACTTGCAGACTCGGTGATCAATATCATCGAACGTGAAATTTAAAGGCTACTCCATATAGATATCTTCTTTAAGATATCCATTCAGAAAAAGTAGTTTTCACATCCATCTATCAAATTTTATAATTATAGTAAGCTGCAATAGCAAGCAATGTGCAGATAGATTTTAGCATGGCTACAGATGAAAAAGTATTATGATAGTCAATACTTTCGTGCTGACTATAACTCTTCACCACCAGCCTTGTCTTATAGGTCTCTACCTTACTATCGATATCTATTTTTCTTTTGTAGATCTATTTACACCCAATAAGAATAATTCTCTTAAGTGGATCCACTGAAGTCCATACTTGGTTCGAGTGCATTGAGTCAATTTTTGACTTTATTGCATCTAATCATTTTTCGAAATCGATGTCAGACATCGCTTCATCAAAAATACTAGGATCATCATCATGACCCCCATCTCCCATGAAAAATACTTCCTCTACATCCTCTTTCAGCATACCCAGGTATCTTTCAGGAGGATGGAAGATTCTATCTGATCTACAAGGTAGAGGTGGAACATTAACTACTGGCTTATTATGGATGGATTTTGAGGATTTATAGCTCGTTGCTCTTCAGAGACATTCTCGTCCAGCTCAACTAACTTTCTACTATCGCCATCCTGGATAAAGTATTTTTTTAAGAATGTGGCATTGCAACTCACAATCACATTATGATTATGTGAAAAAATAAAAGTAGTACCCTATGGATTCTTTGAGATACCCTATAAATTGAGCTATAACAGATCTATCTTCTAACTTGTTAGCTTTTTATCTCTTGACATAGCTGGATATCTCAAAGTCTTAAAGTAACTCAGACTCAGCTTCTTACTGTGCCATATCTCATATGGTGTGGTCGAAACAGATTTAGAAGGAATCCTATTTAAAATATACATCATGATAAGTAAGGCGTGTCTCTAAAAAAATATGGATAAATTAGTGAAGCTTATCATGAATTGGACAATATCTAATAGGATCCTATTTCTCCTTTCGGATGTCCCATTGAGTTGAGGTGTGTCGGGAGGAGTCCATTGAGTGACTATACCATTCTTTTTAAGATATTTCTGAAATTCAGCACTCAGATATTTTTTTCCTCAATCAGATCGAAGGACTTTGATGAGTTTACCTGTTTGTTTCTCTATCTCATGCCTAAATTCTCTGAACCTTTCAAAGACTTCAGATTTATATTTCATGAGAAATACATATCTGTACCGTGACAGATCATCAATAAAGATAATAAATAGCTATAACCACCCCTGACCTGTACATCAAATGGACCACATACGTTGGTGTATACCAGGACTAGTAACTTAGTGGCCCTTTTCCTTTGTCCTACAAAGGGTAAGTTAGCCATTTTTCCTCGAAGATATCATTCACAGGCCGAAATGGATTCAGATTTAACCAAGTCAAGGATCTCATCCTTTTTCAGTCTGTTTATCCTATCCTCTCCTATATGGCCAAGCTTATGGTGCCACAAGTACTTATGGTTAAACTCATTTCTGGATTTTTTTTGGCCTACAGCACTCACTACTTACTCATTTAGGTTCACATTAACATCAAAATGAAAGTGATAAAAACTATCAAGCAAAAGACCAAATGCAATCAATTTATTTCGTAAATAAATAAAATAATAGTTTTTATTAAATTAAAAAATAAATCCATCTTATGCTGGTACAGAAATTGAAATTAAGTTTTGGCTATCTACAAGAATAAAATAACAGCTTTTTAAATCTAATCTAAAATTTGACGGTAATCTAAGAGGGTAGGTTCCAATAGCTTCTGTAATAATTTTTGCTTCATTGCCGATCTGAAGGATCATGTCATCTTACCTCAATCTTCTACTTCTTATTAGACTCTGTATTAAAGTACATATATGAGTACTAGAATCAGAGTCCAATATCCAACTAGAAGTAGAAGAAATCACTAGGTTAGATTCTATTATGAGCATACCTTCAGAAGGTTGTTCATCCTTTTTCATCTTCAGGCTCTTTAGGTAAGATGGACAGTTCTCCTCCAATGACTGTTAGAGTTGTAGTAGAAAATACTTTTCCTTCTCCACATCTTTCTTCGAAGTATTCTCTTAGGTTTGCTCTCTTTCTTCTATTTCTTTGCAGGCTTATTCTTTTTCTTCTTTAGAGATTTTTTCTTGGAAGATGCTTGCTCAACAGTAAGAACAGAGCCCCTTGAACTTTTCAAGATACCCTCAGTAGTGACCAGCATATTGACCAACTCGGATAAGTTACAGTCTAGTTTATTCATATGGTAGTTTAAGATAAACTGTCCAAATGAACTAGTCAGAGATTGGAGGATCAAATCCACCTTTAACTCCCTCTGTATAGTTAGTCCAAACTTCTCAAGCTCCTCAGGGTCCTTGATTATTATCATACAATGATTATGGACTAACTATCCATCATGCATCTTCATATGAACAATCACTTGGATAATTCGAAGCATACGGTCTGGCTCTGCTCATCGTACAGCTCTTGCAGGTGAGTAATCATGGCACGGACAGTGGACATGTGCTCATGCTGGCTCTGCAACTTGTTTGACATGGAAGCCAGCACATAGCACTTCACCCTAAGGTCATCATCCATCTATTTGTCTAGAACAACTTTTTGCTCTACTGTAGAATGGATTGGTAAAGCTGGAGCATCCTGATCGAGTACATACCCAATCTTCTTGGATGTCAAGACTATCCTGAGGTTTCTGAGTCAGTTCTTAAAATTTGTGTCAGTCAGACGGTTGGTTTTAAGGATGCAGGCTAGTGGGTTAGAGGTCGATATTTTTTATCTGAGAGAGTAGAGATTCTAGTTAGATATCATACTTAAATTTATATTTGCTCTAGAGACTTTTAGATGTAAATAGACTCCCACCATTTTTTTCGGATTTTGACACTCCCCGGATGGAAAGCAAAAATCCAACGCGATTAATGTAAAGTTTCTAGTAGGTGTTGCGATCTCACCGATGTCATGCACCCTACCTAACAGTTATTAATGACACGCACACTGATGCATAGGCAACTCTTTGCCCAGATGCTTCTTTAAACATATTGCAGCGACTTGATCTTTAAGTCATGTGAGCTCAGATAATACATATTGCCCCACTCCTTAGTTAAGCCTGACCCACTGTTCACAAGCAGGTGTGAAGCCATCATTGAGTTTCTCAGATAACACATATTAGGCCCAACTTCATCTTCACTTTGGAGCAACTCTTTGCTAGTAGAGTGGTTGCGTGTTCTTAATGCAACTAAGCCACTGTAACCAACTGAGAATAGTCAATGCTAGTGCCACACCCGTACTTCTACAATGATGGAAGACCATAAGGCTTAATATTGATTAGGAAGGTTTAGATTAGATCTCATCTAATCAGTCATGATATGATGGATCTAATTGGTATGGACTAAACCAAAGCTCCTTAGCAATTAATGAACTCAATCATCCAATTGGCCAGATAAGTGAGATCAGTGAGAAGATATGCTATTAACTCGCAGTAGGCTAAATTGTCTAGGTGAGTAACTTTCTAATTAAAAACCACCGATCGAGATTTGCTTTAGATACCAAATAATTTATTAGTTTCAATTAATCAGTTTAGGTGACTCAGATTCAAGCCATAAAGCCAAATTAAGTCTTTAGGTTGACTCGATTCTATATATGGGGTTCAATCGACTCCATCTACAATACTTATAGAATCATAAGCTTAATTGATCTAATCCAAATCAATATTTAGTTTAATCAATAGATACATCGATTTTTATCCAATATGATTTAATCATAACCTAAGATGTAGTCCAATTACATGATCTAATGCAAAACTATCCATACCCAACAATTCATGCACACACTAATTTTAGGTCATAAAAATAATTTTTAAATCTAAATTCATTACATAAAAAGTAAGTTTTTGATTTTTGAAATACTTTCAGAATATGCATGCAATCATATATCATATATATAAAAAATTTTAGATTTTTAAAAAATTAATTTTAGATCTAAACATACCATCATATATCGCATACATAAAAAATTTAGATCGCAGAAATTTAATTTCTAACCTACGTATGCTTTCATATATCACGTATATGAATAAAAATTAGAGCTAAAATATTTTTTAGATCTGAACATAAATATATACATCACATGTATAAATTTAAATCAAAATTTTGAAAATAATTTTTAAAATTTTTATGCTACTTTCATACATGTGAACATGTGGCTCTGATATCACTATTAGAGTTTCTACAGGTGCTAGTGCATGTGGATTTTATTTTTTTTAAATTTAAAATATAATAAAAAAATTAAATTAAAATATTTTTAATCTTAACATGCATTCATCATATGAAAGTACCTATGGATCTAGTTCATATGCTGAAATTAACATAAACTGATTTTAGGATGAATAAAGAAAAGTCTGTAATCAATTCACATACCTGAATCACTTTTTCTTTGTTTCAAACTTGTAACTGGGGTTAAATCTAATTCAATCTCTAGATCTGAGATTGATCAGGCTTTGAATCAGCAGCACGAGCATCCTACTTCTATGGGTATCCATAGGGCCAACCTTAGTTATTTTCTCTTGGATCCTGATTGCTTGAATCAAAGGCTTGAATAGGCTTGAACCAAGCATGGATAGGGATCAACTGGTGAACCCCTTTGATCTTTTTTTTTTGATTTTCGAAGAAGCCAAAAACTTTTCTTGATCTCTTAACTAATCAAGAAGAACAACAAATAAGAAATAGTTGTAACTAACTCTGAACAACTTGAGAGAAATAGGAAGAAACCAAGATCAACTTGGCGCCAACCCTTGACACCAAGAAGAATGCTGCCCACTTCTCTCTAAGATCCAAAAAGGGGAATGCCTAGAGAGAGAGGGCGTAGGCTAGAGAGAAAGATAAGAGAGGGGGTGTGGGCATAGTAATAGATGGCGGCAAGGATGGGAGATCATGAGATAATCAGAGAGATAAGGTTAGGATCCTTTAAATAGGCATCATAAGGATATCCTAATCAAATTAGGATCCCTCCTCCTAATCATATTAAAAGTTCTAGCCATAATATATTTGGACCAAGTAAATGGGACACCACCCATAATTCACCCATGCCCACACCTAGTGCTAGGCATCCCATCATATGAAATTCAATTAAATGCTCACAAATCAGTCCATATAGTTTCATAAGTTTACTTCAAAGGTTTTTGATCAAATCAAGATGAATAAAATTAAAAAACTCTTTTTTGATTTAATCCAAGCCATATATTAAGCATCCAACCATTGAAGACCATTGAATCAAATTCAATTAGGTTCAAATCAAGTGTAGAAATTGGCTAATACTTATCATATAAGCAAACCAACTACAAGAGGAGTTGAGTTCAACCAAGTGCTAACAAGGTTAATATGAACCCAATAGAATTTCTTTAAATCAATATTAATTGGTGCTTCATCAATTCAATTATAAGTAATCAAGGCCTTCTCCTTTTAGTGTAACTTCATGGATTCAATTTTGTCTGATAGTGAGACATACCATGATTTCTATCATAGATATCATCGAAATTTTTTTTAGTGGATCGGAACAGTTTCACTCTAACTCGATAAGGATCATTGATCCAAAACGATCCTATTAAGCTCTCACAATCTACTAGTGATATCTAGTAATTTATAGTGACAACTTAGCAAAATCGAAATAAAACCTCTAGATATAGTTAATGTATGATACAATCTTTCTATCGTGAGTCCCGACTAGATAGCAGATCATAGATAAATCATCAAACTTCATCATCAGTTATATGATAGATTCGATCAGCTCAAGTTCAATAGTGATTCCAAATGAAAACTCTTTTTCATAATCACACTGCTATGACCATAGACTTGTGGACTCAACTTTTTAAATCTCATAGGACTATTTTTTTCTATCAAGATCGATATATCTCATCTAGATGTATCTCTTGCTCGCACAGCTCAACCAACTGAAGCCAACATCCACTATAAAAATTCATGATTGAGTCAATGCTATCGACTATAAGCAACTGTGACACCGCAGGTCACAAGATCAGTCATATAACTACAACATCAAGATGATCACTAACAATTAGATATAAATCCATGTGGTTCTTGTATGATCATGCTCAGTACTAGTTATTCTCTAACAACTATCTGCACTTGTCGCTCAGTATCTCTATACCGTAGACTAAAGACTCATCTATCTTGAAGGAAGCGAATCGTGTGCCGATCTATCTGGATCGATCACCATCTTCATGACTATCCTATGATCAAGAGTAATTTAAGAATCGATCATATATGACTCTAATTCTCAATACTTGAGAATATGTATCGTAACATCAATTTCAAAGATGATTTAAGGACACATAGTACTCAAATGAAAAAAAAAATTTATTCTTTATTGATTAAATCAATAGTTTAAGATATAAATTTGTATCATAGAATGAATAATATGTCAGCCAATAATTGGTTTCTAGGATATACATCTAACATTAAATACCTTACTAGTGAAGTTTAATGGGCTAATAGCTTGGCCTTATCCTAGTACGCTCGGTAGCTAATTGTATTGTGCTACATTAAGGCCTAGAATAGGGGACTACACTCCTAAATCTACTTTCGTCCCTGTAATGAAGGCTAGGCTCTCTTGCACTTAGGTTGGGCCCACTGTCATAGCTCTCGGCCCACCCTTGGGCCTTCATCTCCACTTTAGCGGGTAGCCCATCAGCTCAAAATACTTCTCCTTGCTGTGGTCCACTTTTATAGTGTTTACATGTAGGTCTATCTAAGCTAATGGATCAGTTGCTTTACCCTACTCCTTTCTTATGAGTATCTTCACCGTTCGAGGTACCAAAGCCAGAGTTCTCTAGCATCTTGGCCATCAATGCCACTGCATCTATAGTAGGATTTCAAGATGTTGCAACTTCTTGTTATTTTTCTTCTTGGTTGGTGATAGAGAAGGCATGATCGAGACTGTAATGGATCTGTAGTTAGAATTTGGGAGCAGATGGTATTAAAAGTGCTATCAAGTCCCATAAGAAAATTGTAGACCTTCTCCCTCTCATGCATGTTCTGGCATCTTTTTGACACATTATATATGCATCTACCACACGTACACTAAGGGATGGGATTGAGTGTCTGCAACTCATCCCACGATCCTCTTAACTTTGTGTAATATATATGCTGCCACTCGAGCCTTCTCTTGCTGCAATAATGAGATTGTCCATCTAATTTGATAAATCCTTGATGCATTACCTTCTGAGTAGTGTTCTTCAAGGTCGAACTAGATGTCCCTAGCGCTCTTTGCATATCAAATGCTTTCAAGAAGTTCTTGAGCCATGACTTGACCATGGCATCACAATACATCCGGTTTTTCAAATCGTATGAGTCATTTTCTAATTTTGGGATTGTGCCATCCACAAATTCTACTTTGTTTTTTGCATTCAAGGCATCTTCCATACTTTGCCTCTAGGTATTGTAATTTTCTTCAGTCAGTAATGCCGTCACAAATACCTATCCTAGATTATCCGATGGGTGCATGTGGAAGGGCGAATTGAAATCCACAATTTCTACCTGGTTCATGGCTACACTTGTGCTTCCTACGACCTCACCAGGAGTCCCAACTCTATTGGTTCTCAATCTTTTAGCCTCGATAATTTTTATGGCTTCGGTCTTCTGCACTTCACTCATGTTGATAGTGGTAGTGATAGATGTCACAACAGGATGGTTTATGTTTTAGAATTTTTGACTACAGAGGTAAACCTGCTCAGAGACCGTGACATGTTTATTGCCGCATGAAAAATATCACTTTCATTGGGTCTATGTATATACATGGTTACAGGCTATTACAAAAAGTATCGGTGAAATTTGGCTATTACAAAAGATATGGGTAAGATATTTCTATCACAAAAAATATGGATGAGATATGGTTATTACAAAAGATATGGATGAGATGTGACTATTACAAAAGATATGCTAGACTAAAAAATTAGAAAACCAGAGGATATGCAGGAAATTAGGTAAATGCAAATATTAAGTGACCAATAATATATATGCAGCTCAAGAGGCATGGATCTTGAAGAGGTAAGACAAAATTAGGAGGGGGCTCCCATA
This sequence comes from Elaeis guineensis, assembly GCF_000442705.2. Taxonomy (NCBI): domain Eukaryota; kingdom Viridiplantae; phylum Streptophyta; class Magnoliopsida; order Arecales; family Arecaceae; genus Elaeis; species Elaeis guineensis. Next base: position 5,832,447 of record NC_025999.2, read on the forward strand.
CATCGAGACTGCCTCCTTTTGATCGATGAGTATCATGTTCTAAAAACTATAAACCAATTTATCGAAGGTATGTATTAGATTGCTGATGATTAAGGATAGATGCATATCAACTGGACATGGACTATATATTGATAAATATTATATTTTAGAAATTATGTATCGATTTACTTGAGTGTATGTATTATATCATTAGATGATTAATTTAATAAGTGGGCATCAGTTGCCTAAGATTGATGAATATTAATTTTTCTTTTTTTTCTTAAGTGGGTATGTAGAAAAGAGGCTGAGATAGGGATTCTAGAAGAGAAAGAAGAAGGATACAGGGGATGAAAGAAATGGAACGGACAATTTTTTTCTTTTTTTTTTCTTCCTTGTAAATGGCGGGACGGATGGACCAAGTTTGTAGGAGACATCTCTCGTCTTGCCTTTCTTTTTGCCTCTTTAAGATATGTGCCAAAAGTTACATGGCCAAGAAAGGACACACCACCAGACGATTTTCTCTTGTGCTTGCACCGAATGATTTCTATTCCAAGTGCAACATCCATCTCCTTTCTCTTCTTCCCATCATGAGAAACCATCTCTTCCATCGCCTAACTTCTTCCTTTTTGTGTCACCACCACGCTGTTGCTGGCCACCTCTTATTCCGTCACTAGCTACCATCAATCTGGCTTCTTTCCGACCTTCATCTCTATATCCCTCTCTCCCATCTGCTCCACTTTCTTTTCCTTCTTTCTTTACGAATGTTTTTCCTCTCTTTTTTTTAGGTACAAGTGGGTGGTTATACTACTTTGGTATGGGAGCAGCTCATAAGATCTAGATACAAAATGTTTCACAAGGCCGGTGGGCAAGGAACACCTTGTCTCCAAATCCAATATCCGGAATACTTAGCTACAAAGGATGCAATCCAATCTACTACATTATTCGCCTTTCAGTAAATATGCTGGATTGACACCGTAGCATAATGACAAAGAATAGTCAAGGTATTATAGAGGAGCGGATGTCCCTCCAGCTATATCGTGTTAACTCTGATCCAACCAATGACGATAATAGAATTTTTTTCATAAAAATTCAGTCTGGCACAGATGATATCTGTCCAGATGGCACGCAGCTTAGCCCTTAGAACTGAAGGCCCCAAGAGATAATAGCCTCCAGTTACCAGTAACTTGGTATTAGGGCCATAGATGACAATATCCGTGCCGCCACTACAAAAAAACTGACTATTAGCAATGGTTAATTACCGTCAGTAATAATTAGTTTGTTGTCGCTAATATCATCGCTAAAAATATGATAAAAATACCCTCGTCGCTAATTGCCATTATTAGCGATGGTGATTTTGCCGTCACTAATAATGATAATTAGTGACGGCATTAGCGACGGTTTGCCATCGCTAATAATTTTTTTTATGTTTTTAAGTATAAGTTTAAAAAAATACTAGCGACGGTATTCGCGATGACTTGCCGTTGCTAATAATTTTTTATTTTTTAATTATAATTTTTAAAAAACTATTAGCGATGCAAGCTGTCGCTAATGTTGTTGCTAATAGTTTTTTATTTTTTTAAAAAACTATTAGCGACGGCATCGTCATAGCTAATGCCGTCGCTAATAGTTTTTATTTTTTTTTAAAAAAATATAATAAAATATTTAAAACTTATTTATAATTATTTTTTAAAATTTATTATAAATAAAATAATAATTATTTAACATAATTATAAATAAAAAATTAATTATATTATATTAAAAATTTAAATTATTTAATATAATTTCTTGTAGAAAACTAAATGAGCATAGCTGTTAATAGTGGATGTCTGTTAAGTCATTGAAATATGAAACAGAACAAAATAATCTATTTTCTATATTCATATTGAAGTGAAATGGCTAAAAAATCACAAAGATAGTCAAGAAGAAGGGGGGCAAATAAGCAAGAGTTAAAGAAAGAAGTGAAGCATGCAGAATTTTCAAATATTTTAAGATGATCGATGGCACTTTTATACATTGATTTCATTGTATTCCATTACTTTGTTCACTGAACTGGTGTAAGCTGATTTACTCCATAAATTATGCTGGACAAAACCTTGGACCATTATCAAGGTATGAAAATTGTCCAAGTATTAGAATGAACAACTGGAAGCTAGCCATTAAATGAGGGCACTGCTTGCTTAAAGTTAATAAAAAAGCATGCATGTGGTGGCAATGGCTGAGAACACTCTTTGATGTCCTTTCTTATTTCAAATAACCAAAGCTATCATTCTGTTGGAATTCATATGTAGGGGCATGCATGCGTGTTTCAAAATTTTATTTTCTAAACACCATAGCGGAATAAAAGATTAAAACACTTTTAATTGATATCATGCATGCATAAAAATATAAACCATAAGGATTTACTTCATATGCTGAAATTGTACATATACTGAAATTTAACATATGATCGAATCACATACCTGTTTCATAATTTTTTTCTTCAAATCTAGATCTGGAAGAGAAGAGGCTCTCTTTTTGCCGCATAAGTGTCCAACCTCTATGAGTATCCACTCGGGATCAATCTAGAATAGTCCTCTTAGGATTAAATTTTCTTCTCTAAAAAAATTCAGCTTTTTAAATCTGAACGAAGTCTGGATCGTGATCAACTCTTGATCTCTTTTCTTGATCTTCTTCTTCACTTTTTCTCTTGCGTTTCTCCATTGCTTTATACTGCTACCAACATCAGGAACCAGTACACAAAAGGGGACGCCAAGACCCTTGTGGGCGTGAAGAGATGGGACGCCCAAGGTGGGGCGTGTGGGACGCCCAAGGGAGAAGAGAAGGGGAGGAGAAGAGAGGGCATGGGGGTCTCTCTAAGAGGTGTGGGGCTGCTAGTTTTTATTGCTCTAGAGATCTTAAGAGAGGTCCCTTTAAATAGGCATAAGGATTGAATCCTATTCAATCTCATAATACAAGTCCTAGTTGCATTAGGTTTCCTAATAACTTAAGTTATTCAACTTCCAATAGAAATCCTATTAGGTGCTAACTCTTGGAGCCCTTGCACCCACATAAACACATCCCAAAGTGCACCCAAGGGATGCCCCATATAAGATCAAAAAGTCCTTTAATCATGGGACATGCCTAACTTGATCAAATCAAGGTGGCGCCCAAAAATAGCTATCAAGAAAATTAATTAGGGACTTGCATCCTTAATTCATTTGATCCAAAATCTTAGATACCCAACAATTGGAGTCCAATAAATCTAATTCATTTAGGTTATTAGCAGGTAATTAAGTTTGAATTATCTTATTAAATAAAAAATCTCAATATAAAGAAAAAATTGGATCCAACCATGTGCTAGCAAGGTTACCTTGAACCAAATCGGATTTTTCTAAACCCAATTGACACTTCATTGTTCAATTGCTAATTTTAGGCCTAATCCTTTTTTTGTGTGATCCCATAGGTTCAATTCTATTTGATTGTGAGATATACAATGATCTCTATCAAAGTAATATTGAAACTCTTTTCAATGGGTCGGAATAATTCTAATCTAACTCATCAAGGATTGTCGATCCAGAATAACCCTAGTGAGCTCTCACAATCCACCAGTGATACCTAGCAGTATGTAGTGGCAACCCAATAGAACTGAAAACAAACTTCAAGGTGTAGTTAGCGTATAATTGAATCCCTCTATCATGAGTCCCAACTAGATGACAGGTCATGGATAAATCGTCAAACCTCAACACAGTCATATGATAGATTCGATCAGCTCAAGTCTAATTATGATTTCAATAAAATTTTTTTTTCATCTATCACACCACTGTGACCACAGATTCTCGGACTTAGCCTCTCAAATCCTATAGGACTACTCCTCTCTATCAAGATCGATAGATCTCATCTTGATGCACATTCTATCCCTACAGTAGACCAACTGTCACCAACATCCACTACAAGGGCTCATTGAGATCCATATTTATGTGTCAGTTAAACTCCAGCAATCTCACTACGAGTAGTAATACTATCTCAGGTCAAAAGATCATTCACACAACTATAGCATCGAGACAATCACTGACGATCGAATAGAAATTCAAGTGATCTCTCGTATGGTCACGCTCAATACTAGTTATTCTCTAATAACTACCCGCACTCATCACCCAGTATCCCTATACTGTAGACGAGAGACTCATCTATCTCGAAAGAAGCAATCTGTATGTCGGTCTATCTGAATCGATCACCATCCTCATGATGATTCTATGATCGAGAGTATTTAAGAATTAAATACATTCTATAATTCTCAATATTTTGAGAATAATATTGAAAGTTAATTTCATGAACGATTCAAGGACACATCACACTTGAATGAAAAATAAACTTATCCTTTTATTGATCAAATCAATATATAAAATATAAAATTATGTCTTAAATTTATACAATGTGTTAGCCATATTGACTTCTAGGACATACATCTAACAATCTCTCACTTGGATTAAAACCAATTGGCCACTAATCTAAGTCCCATCTTCTCAAGGTATACTTTCATTTTTGGTAGGCTCAATTATTTTGTTAGCAGGTCTGCCACGTTGTCCACGAAGTCTACTCTTCGTACCTCGACATATTTTTTTTCGAGATAGTCGCATGTGATATGATATCGCCACTCGATGTGCTTCGATTTCTGATGAGACGTCGGCTCCTTAGCAAGTGCTATGGCTCTATTGTTGTCGCAGTAATGTGGTATGGCATTCGATGTCATAATCATAAGTTCTGTGACGAACTTCTTGAACCAGAAGCCTTCTTTTGCAGCATCCGAAGCAGCGACATACTCTGCCTCTATGGTCGAATCCGCTATGATGGGTTGCTTGGAACTCTTCCACCTGACAGTATCATCATTGCAAACGAACACATATCCTGACATAGATTTTCTATCATTAGGATCAGACATGAAGTCTGAATCAGTATACCCCTCGACTCGCAACTCAGAACCTCCTCTGAAGACCAAGAATAAATCTTTAGTTCTTCTTAAGTACTTAAAGATATTTTTCACAGCTATCTAGTGCGTCTAGCCTAGATTCGACTGATATCTATTCGTGACACTCACAGTAAGGACAATATCAGGTCGAGTACACAGCATGACATATATGAGGCTCCCTATGACTGAGACATAAGAAATCTTACTCATGCACTGAACTTCCTCAGATGTGGTTGGACACATCGTCTTGAAAAGATTAATACCATTTTTAAGAGGCAAAAGTCATCTTTTATAGTTTTTCATGTTGAACCTCTTTAGCACTTTTTCTATGTAGAGCTTTTATGATCGACCTAGCATCCATTTAGGTCTATCCATAGAGCCTTTATTTCGAGAATATAGGATGCTTCTCTTAGGTCTTTCATGGAAAATTTCTTGGACAACCATCTTTTGACCATAGTTAGCATGGGAATATCATTCTCAATGAGGAGAATATCATCCACGTACAATATGAGGAATATTACTGCGCTCTCACTGATCCTTTTGTATACATATAGTTCCTCTTCATTTTTGATGAAATCAAACGATTTGATTGCCTCATCAAAATAATGATTCCAACTTCAAGAAGCTTGCTTTAATCTGTATATGGACCTTTGCAGCTAGCAGACTCTGTGATCATCATTACCAGATATGAAACCCAAAGGCTGCTCCATATAGATATCTTCCTTAAGATATCCATTCAGAAAAGCAGTTTTCATATCCATCTGCCAGATTTCAAAATTATAGTAAGCTGCAACAGCAAGCAGAGTGCGGATGGATTTCAGCATGGCTACGGACGAGAAGATTTTTTAATAGTCAGTGCCCTCACACTGACTATAACCTTTTGCCACAAGCCTAGCTTTATAGGTCTCTACCTTACCATCGGTATCTATTTTTTTTTGTAGATCCATTTACACTCAATGGGTACAATATCCTCAGGTAGATCCACTAAGGTCCATACTTGATTCGAGTGCATCGAGTCAATTTCTGACTTCATCGTACTAACTATTTGTCAAAATTAATGTCGGACATCGTCTCGTCAAAAGTATTAGAATCATCACCATGACCCCTATCTCCCATAAGAAATATTTTCTTTACTTCCTCTGTAAGCATACCCATATACCTTTCAGGAGGTTGGGAGATCCTACTAAATCTACGAGGTGGTAGAAGAACGTCAACTACTGACTCAAGAATAATGGGTTTTTGAGGATCTATAGCTCTTTGCTCTTTAGAGACCTTCTCTTCGAGTTCAACTAACATCCCACTACCACTATTCTGGATAAACTATTTTTCTAAAAATATGACATTTCGACTCACAATCACATTATGATCTTGTGGAAAGTAGAAGTAGTATTTGATGGATTCTTTTGGATACCCTATGAAACGAGCTATTACAGATCTATCATCTAGTTTATCAGTCATTTGTCTCTTGACATAGGCCAGACATCTCCAAGTCTTAAGATAACCTAGACTCGGCTTCTTACCGTACCATATCTCATACGGTGTGGTAGGAACGAACTTTGATGGAACCTTATTCAATAGGTGAATGATAGTTAATAAGGCATGTCCCCAAAGATATAAGGGTAGATCAGTGAAGTTCATCATGGACCTGACCATATCCAATAGGATCCTATTCCTCCTTTCGGATACCCTGTTAAGCTGAGGTGTTTCGAGAGGAGTCCATTAAGAGACTATACCATTGTCCTTAAGATATCTCAAAAATTTTTGACTAAGGTATTCACCTCCTCGATCAGATCGAAGAACCTTAATGGGCTTGTCTGTTTGCTTTTCTACTTTATGTCTGAATTCTTTGAACTTTTTAAAGGCTTCAGACTTGTGTTTCATGAGATACACATACCCATATCCAGATAGATCATCGGTAAAAGTAATGAAGTAGCTATAACCATCCCTGATCTGTATATCAAATAGTTCATACATATCAGTGTGTACCAGGATAAGTAACTTAGTGGCCCTTTCCCCACATCCTACAAAGGGTAACTTGATCATTTTTCCTCGAAGATAAGATTCATAAGCTAGATATGACTCTTGATTAAGAGAGCCAAAGATCTCATCTTTTTTCAGTTTGTTTATCCTGTCCTCTCCAACATAAACAAGTCTATGATGCCACAAGTACTTCTGGTTAATTTTATCTCTAGATCTCTTTTGACCTACGGTACTCACTAATTGCTCATTTAAATTCATATTTGTATCCACATGCAAGTGATGTAGACTATCAATTAAAAGACCTCGTGCAACCAATTTATTTAGTAGTAAATGAAATAAAAATCTTTATTGAAACTAATTTTAAAACTTTCCTGTGCTAGAACAGACACGAAAATTAAATTTCGACTAGCTATAGGAACATAATAACAATTTTTTAAATCTAATCTAATATCAGACAATAATCAAAGAGGATAAGTACCAACGGCTTCTGCAGTAACTTTTGCTCCATTGCTGACTTGTAGGATCATATCACCTTTCCTTAACTTCATATTTTCTATTAGATCCTGCACTGAGATACATATATGAGCACTTGAGCCAGAGTCTAATATCCAACTAGAAGTAGAAGAAATCGTAAGGTTAGATTCAATTATGAGTATACCTTTCGAAGGTTTATCATTTTTTTTGGTATTTAGGCTCTCCAGGTACAGTGGACAGTTCCTCCTCCAATGGTCTTCAGCATCACAGTGGAAATACTTTTCTTTTGCTTTGACCTTCTTTGGAACGTCCTTCTTTGGCTTGCTCTCTTTCTTCTATTTCTTAGCGGATTTAGTCTTCTTCTTTCTAGTAGACTTTCTTTTAGAAGAAGTCCGCTCCATAATGAGAATAGTATCCCTTGAACTTTTTAAGGTTCCTTCTATAGTAACCAACATGTTGACCAATTCAGGTATAGTGCAATCGAGTTTGTTCATATGAAAATTTATAATAAATTGACTATATGAACTCGTAAGGAATTGAAGGATTAAATCCATCAGTAATTTCTTTTGTATTTTAAGTTCAAGCTTCTTAAGCTCCTCAATATCCTTGATTACTATCATATAGTGCTCATGGACTGACTGTCCTTCATGTATCTTCAAATTGAAGAGTCTCTTGGATACTTCGAAGTGCACAGTACGGCTCTGCTCACCATACAACTCTTGTAGGTGAGTTATCATAGCTCTGACAGTAGGTATATACTCATATTGGTTTTGTAACTTGTTTGACATAGATGCCAGCTTATAGCACTTGACCCGACTGTCTTCATCCATCCACTTTTCATGTTGCTTTTCTTAGACATCAATAAATTGATCAAATCAGCTAATAGAATCAATTAAATAACCATCTCTCAATTATTTACCTTAGAGACCAATAGGTCAATTGATCAAAATAGGTTAACTCAAGCGAATCAGACTCAAATCATCAAGCCAAATTAGATCTTTAAATTAATCGATTCTTCATATGGGACTGAATCAATTTGATCAACAATAATTGCATGATCATATAACTTAATTGATCTAACCCACATCAACACTTGACTCAGTTAGATCAATTACTTAATTAAATTAGACCCATATGATTCAAATCAAAAATCCTAGATGCGATCCAATTATATGACCTAATTTTTGATTTTTCCATAATCAAAATCTTCATGCACAAATATAAATTTTAGATCTAAATTCTTTGCATGAAAGTATATTTTAAATCATAAAAGTAATTTTCAGATTTAACATACAAACATATATCTCATATATGCATATAAAATTCAGATCTAAATAAAATTCAGATCAACAACATGATGTCATATATCTCATATACTAATCATAGATCATATTGAAAGTAATTTTATGACATAAATATATAATCACATATCTCATATATACATCATAAATCAAGTCATATAAAATTTTAGATTTATGCATGCATTTATATATCATATGAATATGAACTAGAAACCGTTCTAGATCAAAATTCAGATCTATGCATGCTTTAACATATCAATTATATATTCTAAAATTAAATTTAAAATAAAATTTTAAATTTAAAAATTTATCTATACATATCATATATCAAGAAAAATCAGATTTTAAAATTCTTTTCAAAATATGTATGTCAATTTATGCATATAAAACTTATGGCTCTGATACCACAGTTGGAATTCGTATGTAGGAGCATGCATATGTGTTTCAAAATTTTATTTTTTAAATATCATAGTAGAATAAAAGATTAAAATATTTTTAATTTATATCATGCATGCATAAAAATATAAACCATAAGGATCTATTTTATATGCTGAAATTGCAATATGCTGAAATTTAACATGTGATCGAATCACATACCTGTTTCATAATTTCTTTCTTCAAATCTGGATCTGAAAGAGAAGAGGCTCTTTCTTAGCTGCACAAATATCCGACCTCTAGGAGTATCCACTCGAGATCAGCCTGAAACAGCCATCTTAGGATTGGATTTTTTTTCTAAAAAAATTTAGCCTGTTGAATCTGAATAAAGTCAGGATCGCGATCAACTCTTGATCTCTTTTCTTGATCTTCTTCTTCTCTTCTTCCCTTGCCTTTCTCTCTTGCTTTATGCTGCTACCAACATCAGAAACTAGCACACAAGAGGGGATGCCAAGGCCCTTGTGGGCATGAAGAGATGGGATGCCCAAGGTGGGGCATGTGGGACGCCTAAGGAAGAAGAGAAGGGGAGGAGAAGAGAGGGCGTGGGGGTCTCTCTAAGAGGCACAGGGTTGCTGATTTTTATTGCCCTAGAGATCTTAGGGGAGGTCTCTTTAAATAGGCATAGAGATTGAATTCTATTCAATCTCATAATACAAGTCCTACTTGCATTAGATTTCCTAATAACTTATGTTATTCAACTTTCATTAGAAATTCTATTAGATGCCAACTCTTGAAGCCCTTGCACCCACATAAACACACCCCAAAGTCCACCCAAGGGATGCCCCATATAAGATCAAAAAGTCCTCTAATCATGGGACATGCTCAATTTGATCAAATCAAGATGGTGCCCAAAAATAACTATCAAGAAAATTAATTAGGGACTTGCACCCTTAATTCATTTGATCCAAAATTTTAGATACCCAATAATTGGAGTCTAATGAATCTAATTTATTTAAGTTATTAGCAGATAATTAAGTTTGAATTATCTTAGCAAATAATAAATCCAAATATAAAGAAAAAATTGGGTCCAACTATATGCTAACAAGGTTACTTTGAACCCAATCGAATTTTTTTAAACTCAATTGACACTTCATAAGTTCAATTGCTAATTTTAGGCCTAATCCTTTTATTGTGTGACCCCATAGATTTAATTCTATCTGATAGTGAGATATACAATGATCTCTATCAAAGTATAATTGAAACTCTTTTCAATGAGTCGGAACAATTCTACTCTAACTCATCAAGAATTATCGATCCAGAACAACCCTAATGAGCTCTCACAATCCACCAGTAATGTCTAGCAGTATGTAGTGGCAACCTAGTAGAATTGAAAATGAATCTCAAAATATAGTTAATGTGTGATTCAATCCCTCTATCATGAGTCCCGACTAGATGGCAGGTCATGGATAAATCGTCAAACCTCAATATTAGTCATATAATAGATTCAATCAGCTCAAGTCTAATTATGATTTTTATGAAAACTTTTTTCCATCTATCACACTAATGTAACCACAGATTCTCAGACTTAGCCTCTCAAATCTCATAGAACTATTTCTCTTTATCAAGATCGATAGATCTCATCTTGATGCGCATCTTACTCCTACAGTGGACCAACTATCACCAACATCCACTATAAGGGCTCATTAAGACCCATGTTTATATGTCAGTTAAATTCTAGCAGTCTCACTACGAGCAGTAGTACCATCTCAGATCAAAAGATCATTCACACAACTACAACATCGAAACAATCACGGATGATTGAATAGAAATTCAAGTGATTTTTCATATGATCACGCTCAATACTAGTTATTCTCTAACAACTACCCGTACTTATCCAGTGTCTCTACACTGTAGATCAGAGACTTATTTATCTCAAAAAAAGCGATCTGTGCATCGATCTATCCGGATCGATCACCATCCTTATAATGATTCTATGATCAAAAGTATTTAAAAATTAAATATATGTCTCTAATTCTCAACACTTTGAGAATATAAATTGAAAGTTAATTCTATGGACGATTCAAGGATATATCACACTTGAATAAAAAATAAACTTATCCTTTTATTGATCAAATCAATATATAAAATATAAAATTATATCTTAGATTTATTATAATGTATCAGTTATATTAGCTTCTAGGATATACATTTAACATATTTTTTATCAAAAAAAGCTCTAAAATAGATCTAATCTTGCAAAGATAGATACAGCATATTCTTGACTAGCTATATTTCTTCATTTTTTTTTCATTTAAGTTATCTGAGGTCTAGACAAGAAAATATCAAATAAAATTGTGGGCTATTGTCAGAAAGTAAATCCTATAAAAGTGAATTTTCTTTGGAGATACAAAATTTTTTTTTCAAAAATTTGATTATACAAGAATTTCCATCCTTGCATTCATAAATTATTTTTAGAAATCTAAAATTGTTTCTTATTCTGGTCATCATACATGATAAGCAGTCTAAGATGCAACCGACATTAATTGATATTAGCGAATCAATCAAACTGGACATGCAAAAACTAATATCAAGATATTTAGGTTTGGAAAGTAGAAAACATCAATACATAACAAGTGAAAAATTACTGTCTAACAACATCAATCTATGATCAAGTAGAATAAATCAAAATTTTGACACTAACTTATTCATAAGAGGATACAAGTTCTGCTACAGTATCAGACCAATAAATGCAATTCATATTCTTAAACACTAAAAAAATAAAGCCAGTGTAATATAATAATGTACCTGATTTGCTTTACGATCAGGTCCTTGAATGCATGTACTCAACTTGATTAATATACAAGCATGAGAACTATTTTCAAAATCATGGACAAGCAAACATTAATCTAAGCCCTTGGATACAAAACAAGGTCTAATAACATAAAGAAGACAATATGCATGTGAAACTAGCTAATGGATAAAAAGAATAAAATGTTAAAGCATACACATGTGAATAATGAAAGTTTAAAAATAAAATACTACATTAAGTTTTCAGAATCATGATACATGAATGGGCAGTATGGAATTACCTAATAACTCTTTTGACTGCAACCCAACCATGCTATCACTATAATTTTTCACTCTGTATGTTAACACCTAGATAATAATAAACCACCAAACAAAATATCAAGAAACCACTAGAAATAAAGATCTAAAAAATTAAATCATCATATACTGATAATCGATACTCGATCGGAGAGGTGGCTAGAGCTTGGGGAGGTCGGAGGTGGCTGAGGGGCTCAGGATCTGATGGACGAGGGCTCGGAGAGGTGGCCAGCGGGAGGGGGGGCCGGGGGCTCGGGGCTTGGGGAGGCGATCGGAGGGAGGCGGGCCGGGGGCTTGGGGCTTGGGGAGGCGGCCGGCGGCTCGAAGAAGTTGGATCCAGCAGTAGGGGAAAGAGGAGACCGGAGGCAGTCGGGGGGAGGTGGGCTGGGGGCTTGGGGAGGTGGTCGGAGCTCAAGGAGATGGGAGGTGGTCGAAGGGCTCGGGATCCCACGGACAGGGGCTTGAGGTGACCGTAGGGTCATGCCAGGGATGTCAGGGTCGGGGTGAGGGCTCGGGGGCTGGTGGGGTGGGGTCGCGGGCTGGGGGTGGTGGGGCAAGGGCCATGGGGCCAACGGGATCGGCTCGGGGTCGAGTCGGGGCAGGGGCCATATGGTCGATCGAGACAGGGGCTGCGAGGCCGGCTCTGGGTCGGGCCAACATGAGGATGGGGTTGGCGATGTCGGAGTGGCCGCGGGATGCTGGAGAGATTGGAGGAAATTTTGGAACCGCTGCTTTAGTCCTGTGAGACAAGAATTGGGCACAATCATATCTGCCAAAAGACATATCCAGATGGAGCTAAGCACCAATCTCAAAAGATGGTCCTACCTATCATGGAAAGGGCCTGCCATCTTTCAAGATGATCCTAAACTCACTGCACCATGGGTCTACAGTTGGCCCTCCACTGTCACTGCCCGACGATGGGAACACCTAGATAAGTCAAGATCCTAGATTGCTCCTGGATCTCCAATCTCTTCCAAATTGCCTACTTCACCTGGATCCTCATCCTGAGGCTAAAGATAAAGTAGACTTCTGCTGATTCACTAGTTGGCTAGAGGTCTGACAATATGTCTCAATAATGGATGTAAAGCACCTCGTATTTCAGACCAAGACCCATCCAATGAGAAGGCGGTCATCTGCAAAGAGGAGGTGCCATAGTGGATGAACCCTAAGGATGGACCAATAGGGCTCCAGCATCAATCCCTAAACTATCATCCTTAGCATCCGAGATAGAGCATCAGCACACAAAATAAATAGATAAGGAGAGAGAGGACAACATTAGTGAAGCTGGATAGATGAGTGGAAGGACTCTGTAGGAGTGCCATTGACCATAATAGCAAAGCTTGGAGACTCAACATATTTCATGATCCAGTCAATCCACCTCTCCTTGAAGTTTAGCTCCTGAAGAGTCCGTCGAAGAAAAGGTTAGCTTATCCAGTCATACACCCACTCCATATCCAGCTTGATCGCTATGAGGTTATGATGATCAGATGCTCACTGAAGATTATGCATAAATTTCTGGATAAGCAAAATATTATCAGTGATGCTCCGACTGCTAACAAAAGTATCTTGCTCCAGACTGATCAATCGAAACACAATCGACTTCAGATGATTGACCAAGATCCTGATACACACCTTGTAGAGGGTAGTACAGAGCAGGGATTAATCAGTCTGAAGTATCTTGGGATCTATGCATGATGCTGCTTCAAGATGAGAGTAACCAGCATCTTCTTCCACTCCTTCGAAATGCTCCTAGATTCAAAAGCTAGCTGCACCACCTCCACCAGCTCCTCTCTGACAATAGGCCAATACCGATGGAAGAAAAATTAGGGAACCCATCTGGTCCTAGGGCCTTATCCTCTCTGAGGAACTAGAGGGTCCCATGCATCTCTTCGACAGACACCAGATGAGTCAGAACCTCATTCTGCTGATCAAAGATGCTAGTCATAGACTGGGCCCCTAGAAGGAAAAGTCTCCATCTAAAGATACCATCCAACAATCCTTGAAAAAGCAAAAGATCTACTCCCTAATCCCCTCACTATCATCCACAACTTTGTTATCGCTCTCCCGCAGCTGTCTAATCAGGTTGGCAGATCTCCGAATTATAGTAGACTGTGAAAGAATCTGATGTTTCAATCACCCTCTCTGATCCGTTGAATCCTAGACTTCTGCCTCCACAGCATCTCCTACTGTCTCAATAAGGAGTGGTGCACCGAGAGCTTGTGATAGAGCTCCCTTAAATCAAGCTCTGGGAGACCCACTTCCTGATCCTTTCTCAATTATAGCTCCATGATGTTCGCCTCTACCTCTTCGATCCTCCTGAAGATGTCACTAATCTCAAGGCAATTCTGTCAAAGAAGTCTGCATCTAGCTAACTCCAACCTCTGGATCATCTGCTACCTTGTATCTCCATAAATCGGCATCCTCCATACCTCTCGAATTAGGTCCCAAGATCTTGGATAGAAGATCTAGAACTTCTCCGATCGAAATGGGCCTCTAGGCATGCACAAGCTATCTGTGGTGATGTAAATCGGGCAGTGATCTGATCCAATCCTTAGGAGGTGCTGAATCTGGTGCCTCAAAAATTGCTAAAAATACTTAGCAGCAGCAAGTGCCTGATGAATCCTCTCCCAAAATCAAGCCATCCCCGATTGATTATTGCACTAGGTGAATCGGTGACCAGAATAGCTGAGATCAATCAGACTCGCATTGTTGATGAAGTCTTTGAATTCTCTAGATTCAATGTTGTCCTCCGGCAGCCTGCCGCCCCTCTTCTCATGGGACCCTACAATGTAGCTGAAAGCCCCAACGATGAGGACCGACAAGCCTTGCCACACAATTCTAGAAATCTCAGATCAGAGCATCCTTCACAACTTGTATGTGGTGCTCGCATAGACTCCAGATAGAAGTTAAAGACCACCAGTTTGTTCCAAGATGACTAAGGCCACGTGCTGCTCCCATCTATAAAAACCGTCCATCCTGATCGATTCGCATCACCGCATCACCAAAATGCCCCCAATAGACCCCTGGACTCCATAGTGTAGGTTCTCCACGCCATCAAAATCTGCTGTCTGGCTCGATCGAGACTCGCCCCTGAGAGTCAGATCTCAAGCAGGATACAACTATAAGGGCTGTGCAGCTGGATCAAATGGCTGAAGGTCGATCGAAAAGAGGGCTTCTCCATCCTTCGAGTATTCCAGATCAAAAGCATCATTGTGAATACTCGTGAGAAAAGGGGCCCGCACTAGTGCCCCCCTCTGCATGAGAGCCTACCTCAGTCTCATCGACCATCGAGTCCAGCCTCATCAAGCTCAACCCCTCCTTTTGGATGGCCTAACTTAGTCTGGCCATATCATCCTTGTGGTTAGTATGCTAGCCCTCCACCGATGCATCCATGTGCATTGGGTTCTCTCCCCTAAGGAGCACATGATCACTCTCCATCCCGTACTCCATCCCCTACTCAATCATTTCCTTCTTAGATAGGGCACTCAACTTAGGAGCCTCACCCTCCAATCGAATCGATGCACCTCCCTCCTCCTCCAGGGTCCTAGCTAAGAAAACAAAGACCCTAGGCACCTTGAAACCAACTGCAACCTCCATGCCAGCCTCAGAAGGAACCAAGGCTTTGCCTTTGGCCTTGTTTTTCTTTGAAGAACCCTTCTTGGACCCCTCAAGACCCAACTCCCTCCTATTGGGCTTGATAGATGCCAGTCCCATATCAAAATCAGGAGGTCGGGCACATTTGGATTGGGTCGAGCCCACTCCCAGTGCCTCAGCCTACCCTTTGTCAATAGGGGCCCAAACCACCCTTGGGCCAAACTCCCTTGCACATGCATTCAAGCCAGTTAGCTCAAAACCCACCAATAGGCCACCGCACCTTGGCCCAAATCCCACCCATGCCTGTCCGTGCACATCCACCCAGAGCTAGCCAACGGGCCAAATCGGTTTATGCCCGGGCTCAAGCCCATGCTGTTGCCAACCCAAATCTTTGTGTCCCCTGCCATAGATCTGGCCGTTGGATGGGGTCAGGATCTGGCAAGAGATCTCCGCCATGCGATCTTGGTTGGTTGGATCCAACCATCAGATTCAACCATCGAGTTAGCCTGGTCCGAGCCTGCCACCATCAATTTCGGTTTGGGTCAACTCGTCTTCGGCTCTGGCCGAGTCAACTTAGTCATCTTCTTCATCCCACCTGCCGAAGCCTCCAACTCAGACTACCACCATCGGATGGCCAGCGGCCACAGGCCTAGGCGTGGCCTCTCTGTAGGAAACCCCCCATCGATCCATCCCTTTCACTTAGATGACAATTTTCGAGCACAACCGGCCGCCAAGCATCCAAGTCTCCCTTCGGTCGGGCACACCTCCTCCGATGAGTGGAAGTGGCCACAACTAAGGCAGACAACATCAAGGTTCTCAAAGACAAATCTCTGTCAAAATGGGCTAGTCGGATCTTTCACATGCACCTTTGGCCTCAGTAGCTAGAAAAGCTCGATCCTCATGCAAGCATGAGCAAAACCCAAGCATCTCAGCTTTGACATGCACTCATCCACTGAGACTAGTTCTCCAACGAGTTGTAACACTTTTCGGATGCCTCCTCCTCCCAATACTCAGTCGATGGTTGTGGTAGAAGGACCCAAATAAGGGTCGTCCCGATCATTCACTCCATTAGAAAGAAGCTCGGCCACCATGCTTCCACTGCCAGAGCCTGCCTAGTGACAACCCATGGCCGCCGGAGTATAAGATCCCTCTCCTTGGCCTCTTTGAAGCAAAGAAGCAGGAACCCCTTCTCCAATTCGTAAGTGGCCATCTCCCTTTTGACCCCTACTCGAAAATGGAACTCCCTGACCGCTACTTGTCGGCCCAGGCTCCTTGCCACCACCACTGTAGCAGCCTAGCGCTCCGAACTCTCCCTCAGGACCTCTGTCGAGGCCTCGATGACATTTGAGAACCATCGAATCAGCTCGTCCACCTCTTCCAATGATGGCTCTGATGAGATCTAGATGGTGTGCCCTTGCACCGCCCTTCTCCAACTCGATTTTAGCCGATCATCTCCCTTCGAAGCCCTAGGATGGTCCTGTGGGTTGGTCAACATCTCCTCCGACAACGAATGCGACGGCCTAATAGATCGCCGGCGATCACACGAAAAGGAGCTGCAGTGGCAGTCTCTTCCTTTTTTTTTCTTTCTCTACAAATACTTTTCATCCTTGTTCCTTGAGAGCAATTCTTGGATCAAAAAGAAGGATAGCTTGAATCGTTATTATCTTCTTGGGCTTCTAATTGAGGTGTGACATTGGATTGATTGGCACATTTCAATTAGGTGGGTGTTCCACATTGGAGGTAAGAGCCCGTCTTACAGGTTTTCTGTGATCTGGAAATGAATTCCCGTTTCCATGTATATATTTATATCCTCATGAATACAATAATTATGACTCATCATGAATTTTTAAGTGTTTATGAGTGGTTTCGATTTGGTTTATTTTAATGTAATGATGACTACAAACTAGGAATTGTATTTTGGAAACCAAGAATGCAAACTTGCAATTCACAGAAAATAGATGTGGTCTTACGTAGATATCGGTGAGTATGGTGGGTTGGTTCAAATTAATATCATTGAGAACTGCGGGTGATCTGAGCGTGTGCTTGGTATTTTTGACCAGCAACGCAGGTATTTTTGACTTGTTATGGGCTGGAAACTTTTGCACATCATAGGCTGGAATATGACCTTATTGTTACCTTGTTATGGATTGGAAATGTCATATTCTCAAAGCTTTGTTACAGGCGGAAACTATGGCATCATCATTTTCCATCACAGACTGAAAATATGGCACCATCTATCTTATCTTATCATATGTCTTGTGACGTATTGGAAACGTTTTAGAAAATTTCTTTCCGTGACAACTGCTCGGTAATCTTAAGCAATATATTATAGTCTGGTGACCTAATGCGAGTGACCTAACATGAGTGACCAAACCACCGTCAATCACAACAATATTGTTCAAACACCCAGCAACATATTGTCTGATGAATCATTGGACATGAATTCTATCTAGAAAATCTCTTGCAGAAATAAGTGGCCGATGAAAACAACCCGTAGGCTGCATTTGGTAGTGGGCAATCTATTCAGATTGCTGACAATTCAAAATAGATCCACTGGATTACTGCATTTAGTATATTTTTTGGATGGCAATCTAGATTACCTTGATAATCCAGATTGCCTCCTTTCATAAAATAATCCGCGCCACTATCACATTTACAGCACTCCCGCCATTTCTCACTAGAGAAAAAGAAGAGCATTCGGACAAAATTATTGAAGATATTTTAAAATTTTAATTTTATATTATCGGTAATCTGATTGTCATATCAAATATGTCAATCAAGATTTTTAGTAATTGTACTGCAATATTACCTGTGTGTACCAAATGCAGTAATCAATATTATTGATAATTTAATGGTAGCAATCTATCAATCTACATTATCTTCTAAGATTGCCTAACAATGTACCAAATGCAACTTTAAGGTATGATTTTGGAATAATAATAAGATAATACTTCGTGATTAAGTTTAGCAGAGATTCCACATTCAAATTGTTATTGGTTACTATAGGATTTTTTCTTTCTTTTTTTTTTTTTTTTTTGATGGAAGAGTCATATTAGATCCTCGAGCAAAATGAAAGTGGTTATGTGAAGATCCATACAGATGTATATTTAATTCCATATTGATTATTTATTAAAAAAATCTTAGATACTTATATAGAGTCAAGGAATTCCAATAATATCTTTTGGTTGGCCTTTTTCAATGAGGTTCGAGATTATTATAAAGGGAATTAAAGCCGACCCAGTCTATAACTTATGTGAACTAGGGGATACTGCAGCACAGATTTATTGAGGTTGACTACGGACCGATCGTAGTATTTATGAATGGATATATAGATTTGGATCTTTATACTGATGAAGATATTAGGGCTTAAACGGAGAGAGTATGTGAAGACCTTTGCATATGTATATTTAGTCCAATATTGATTATTTGTCGGAAAGATCTTAAACACTTATATAGGATCGAAAAATCTAAGTAACACCTTTGGACTGATCTTTTTAGATGAGATCCTAAGTTGCTATTGATTCGGAGTAGATGCTAAATGCAAATTAATATTGGTATAGTTTAGAGTTGAGATCTACAATAGTTAGTATAATGGAGTGGCATTTTTTCTTATTTTTAGTAATAATTTTCTGTAGATCAAAATGGAGTGAAGAAAAAGAACAGAAAAACCAACTAATGTTGATGATCATTGAATTCAAACTAACTCACTTGATACGGATGCAGTAATATTTGACCACTGATATTGCTGCACTCCCATCTCATGCTTCAAAGAAGAGAAATGGGAATGCCTTGACTTGGAAGTAAACTCCCCATTTCAGGGTCAAGATGGCTAATTTCTTTAAGCTGTCCCAACAAATACGGCAGCTCTTCCCCACCATCTTTTTTGATTCTCTTTTGAGGGAGAAGTTCTTCCCTACCGCCACCTTGCTCAATTTCAGAATATATTATTACCCAACGGCAAGGTGCACTTGCCAAGGAACAGGAAACAAGACAAACCAAAATATTAAAATAATGCTAATCCACCACCACCAACGACTTTGGTTGGAATGGGGTAGCCAAACTGCCACTTTAGAAAAAGGGGTGGGTGTTCAATACCAAATTAGAAAGCGTCTGCTGTCATTTGGATCCTAGTTACATTAGTGATTGTGATGCCCATACCTTTTTTTTATGGACATTTGGATGCTTGCTTGTAACTTTATCTCATTTTGAGTCACGCTTGTGTCTCGGAAGACATGGTGTGGACTCGATGGCACCTTTCATAGCCAACCACATGATGTATTTTGTGAAGACCTTGCTCAAATTTTTATTTGTTTTCATGATATTTTATTTTTTGATTATAATATTAGATATATTCGCACTAGACGGATATAACTCATCTGGATTATCAAAAAGAAAAAAAGAAAAGCTTCATCTATGTGGAGATTAGGCTTTGGTCTAAAAGGATTAAGATGGATATTAGATAGTGGATGGGATGGGAATAACCCCTCTTAGATATTGGAAAAAAAAAAAAAAAATGTCGAAAACCTGCAGGTGATGAAGTATGCTGATGCCGCATGAGGTCATCTACATCTTTAGAGGAGTGAACAGTGTTGCTGAATTGGATGGCCGTATACGTGGCTAACCTTAGAGGGCT
Source organism: Elaeis guineensis (assembly GCF_000442705.2). NCBI lineage: Eukaryota > Viridiplantae > Streptophyta > Magnoliopsida > Arecales > Arecaceae > Elaeis > Elaeis guineensis. The sequence goes on from NC_025999.2 coordinate 5,852,833, forward strand.
ATATTACGAACCTCGTCTTCTGTTTTTTTTTTTTTAATTTTTTAGAATATTTTATTTTTTAATTTATATGGGTGTATCATTCCCAGCTGAGTTTAAGTAAAATCTAATTTTATTAAAAAAAAGAGAGTAAATTAAGCTCATTCAAGGGAGGTTTTGTAATTTTGAAGCAAATCAGATAGTAGGGGTTCAAAAAAAAAAAGAACAAGAAGAAGAAGAAGAAAAGAGGAAAGAACAATCGGATGGTCCAGGCCACACTCGCTCGGCTTTGAATGATATTTTTGAGTTAGTTAAGTTTTTCTATTTTGAGAAATTTTTTGTACGTTGCGGGCAATGTAAAAAATTCAACGTAGAGCACACTATTTTATGTGATTGATTCACATAGTTATCACTTTCCAACGTGTATTTAATTTATGCAGTTTTATTTTTTTTTTAAATTTTATATGACGAAAATATTTCTACTCTTTAAAAAAATTTTTGACATTCTGTGGTATATTATGATTTTTTACATGCAAGATATTATAATATGATCCAAAAAATTATGATATCATGAGATATATTATGATATTTTGTATCAAATTATGATTTTCTGTATGAAGGATGCCATGATATGATTCAGGATATCATAATATGATTCAAAATATTATAATATAAAAAAGTATTTTTATTTAATTATTTTTTAATATATATTTAATATTTATAATTTTATTTAATGCTTCTCTATCCCATACACACGGGTGAAGGATTAAAATTAAATGATCGAGTAATAAAGAGGGACAGCCAGTAAAACTACTGATTTACAAGCCCTCTAGGATGCACGGAAGATTCCAAGCGCACATTATTCCCAAGTCGCGGAAGCCGCCGGTACCCGAGGGTAGTCATTCTGGTCCCAATTTAATTAACCCCAGTAAGTAGCGGCCATAGCTTCATGCCAGATAGGTCTTGAGTAGTTGGTCAAATATTATTACTATAAATTATTGTATACAATCATTATAGCAAACAAAAATATCATCATGTATTTAAAAGTTTGTAATTCTTTTCTCGCCAGATGTTTGTGATCAGTGATATAAATTTGTAAAACATACTTATCATGCATTTGATTCATGATTAAAGTTAGAATTGAAATCAGAATGAAAATTAGAGCTGCTATATTCTCCGATGCATGTGTTTGGTGATCTGAATTAGAATGAGAATAAGATGTGGATGCTAGGAAAGACTAGAGATTGTGTAATAACCCAGAATTTAAAAAAAAAAAAAAATAGAGGAGGAGGAAGACTCCTAACCGGAGTCTTCTTCCTCTCCATTTTTGATGAAATCGGACCGATAGAGTCCGATCAGAGGTAGAAAATCTCTCCTATAAAACCCTCCTTCCCTCTCTTATGTCTCTGCAATTGGTTTTGGAGAGATTTTTAAGAAATTGATGGATTTTTCCAAGAGGATCCGCGGGTTCTTAGATGGGAAAAAAGGGTTCGCCGGAGCTCTTCTCAACCGCCGGAGCAAGGTAAGCCCCTCCCCTTCTTCCTCTCCCTCTTCCTTTTCTCTCCTGGCCTAAAGCCTCACTGCCGGCCACCGTCTTTGCCGAAAATCAGTCGTAAAAGAATCTCCTGTTTCTGAATCTTCCTTTGATTTTTGCCGGCCGAATCTTGCCGCCGGCCGTCCATTGCCCACCGCCGCCTCCACCTGTTGCCGGATCTCCGACTAAGCCGTTGGAGCCCGAGCCACTGAGGGGGGACCTAACTGTCTTCCCCTGTTTCAGCCAAGGGAGGCTGCGGGAAGAAAAGAAAGGAAGAAGAAGAAGAAAAGAAGAAGGAAAAAGAAGAAGAAAAGAAAAGAAAAGAAAAAGGAAAAAGAAAAAGAAAAGAAAAAGAAAAAGAAAAAAAAAAAGAAAAAGAGAAAGGAAAAAAATAAAAATAAAATAAAATAAAAAAAGAAGAAGAGAGAAAAATTTTCTCTCTCTCCTCTCTCTACCTTCTCTCTCTACATTTTCTCTCTCTAGATTCTCTCTCTAGACTTTTCTCTCTCTTTATGGATTTTGTCTCTCTAGGATCTTTTCTTCCTCTCTGATTGCATCATGAACCCTAGGATAAAATTGAGATGAAAATAAGATGATCTGAGATTGCTCCGAAATTCGTGCGGTAGATCTGATCCCAATCCGATCCTATTCGAAATTTGTAATACTTGATTCATATTGAGTCATCCTGATAGGACCTCTGATGATCTCGACCATGATTGCCTCATCGGAAGGATATGAAAGTTTCTCTCTCCACTTTCTCTCTCTACTTTCTCTCTCTAGAATTTTTTCTCTCTTCATAGATTTTCTCTCTCTAGAAGTCTTATGGATCAGTGGAGGATCTAGATACTTAGATAAATCCTAATTTTGATTAATCCTAAGAGAGGTCCTTGATCTGTGTTATTAGGATCGATTATCGGTAATTTTCTCCATATATATGATCTTTATATTGGATCAGGGTTATGAAGAGATGATTGTCTGCAAATGATATCGAGTGGAATATTTTGTTAAAGAATTCATAAATCAAAGAAGAACATTGATTTCTGTGCTTGGATCAGTCACCGATAAAGGTAAGAATCCCTGTACATGATCACCATTATAAATATGCTATTTTACTGTTGGTCTTGCATTATTGATTTTGCATCGTCGGATTTGAGATCGATGAATTTATTATACCTGAGATACTGTTATTTGATTTTGAGCATGAGTATGTTATGTCAATATATATGTATCAGAGATTGATGGCATGATTATATGGATATGACATATCTGAATTGATCATAATGCAAGTCAGAATTGATTCGATGAAATCAACACATAATGATTAAATGAAAAGAAAGAGATATATGGTATGGACTAGTCTTGTCATGTGGAACAGCCCGTCAGGAGCTCATGCCTGGGACAGCCCCCACTGGCTTACAGGTGGATCAGCCGGCCAGGAGCTCATGCCTGGGATAGCCCGTCAGGAGCTTATGCCTGGGACAGCCTCTCACGGGCTTCCGTACGTGAGACAGCCGGCCAGGAGCTCATCCTGGGACAGTCTTGAAAGACTTTTTAAGTGGATTCGATCCGGATGATGACTGAGGTATAGACTTGGATAGTCCAGAGCCAGAAAAAAAAGGTTAAAAATCATGTGATTATGAAAAGAGAAATGAAAGATAAGACATGAGATAATTGTTGAACAAAAGTATTTCACCTGTTAACATATGATGATGCATCTATTTTAATAAGACAGAAAATTTATGGATGTTTGCATTATTCTGGACATTGAACATGAGATTTTATATTTTATTGCTTATCCTTATTTTAGACTATATTACTATATCAGTGTGATATGGGAATTCTTACTGGGCTGTAAAGCTCACACCCCTTCATCTTTCTTTTTCTTCTCAGAGTTACAGGATACTTATGATTGGCTATGATCTGGATTTACGGGTGAGCAGAAGGATAAATAGAGTGTCATAGTATCTGATCAGAAAATTGAAAAAATTTAAATTATAATTATGCAAGGTTTTATGAATTATTGTTGAAATAAATTATTATGGTTGATAAGGTTGTAATGATTTAATTTGGCCTTGCATATTCTTTAGGGCTTGCTCTAAGGAGTGTGCGGCTATCACGTATCTGACACGGGTGTTGGGTTCGGGGCGTGACAGATTGAATATTGAAGGACTTGGCATTCTTATTTTCTCCAAAAATATAAAATGGGAATGAAACTTTTTCGATCAAAAGACTAAAATAGAAGATTCATTTTCATTCTCATTTTCGATTTTATTAAAAAAGAGAAAAAAAAAGAGAGTAAATTAAGCTCATGCAAGGGAGGTTTTGTAATTTTGAAGCAAATCAGATAGCAGGGTTCCAAAAAAAAAAAAAAAAAAAAAAGGAGGAGGAGGAGGAGAGAGGAAAGAACAATAGGGTGGTCAAGGCCACACCAGCTGACTGGCTTTGAGTGATATTTTTGAGTTAGTTAAGTTTTTCTATTATGAGAAATTTTTTGTACATTGCGGGTAGTGTAAAAAATCTAACGTAGAGCATACTATTTTATGTGATTGATTCACATAGTTATCGCTTTCCAATGCATATTTAATTCATACAGTTTCATTTTTTTTTAAAAATTTTGTATGACAAAAATATTTCTATTCTTTAGAAAAACTTATGACATTCTGTGGTATATTACAATTTCTTACATGCAAGATATTATAATATGATCTAAAAAATTATGATATCATAAAATATATTATGATATTTTGTACCAAATTATGATTTTCTATATGCAGGATGTCATAATATGGTTTAAAATATTATAATATAATTCAAAATATCATAATATAAAAAAATATTTTTATTTAATTATTTTTTAATATATATTTAATATTTATAATTTTATTTAATATTTTCCTGTCTGATACATACGGATGAAGGATTAAAATTAAATGACCGAGTAATAAAGAGGGACAGTCAGTAAAACTACTGATTTACAAGCCCTCTTGGATGCACGGAAGTCAAACCAGAGTGTAGCTTGCAGCCCAAAGATTCCAAGCGCACATTATTCCAAGTCGCGGAAGCCGCCGGTACCCGAGGGTAGTCATTCTGGTCCCAATTTAATTAACCCCAATAAGTAGCGGCCATGGTTTCATGCCAGATAGGTCTTGAGTAGTTGGTCAAATATTATTACTATAAATTATTGTATACGATCATTATAGCAAACAAAAATATCATCATGTATTTAGAAGTTTGTAATTCTTTTCTCGCGAGATGTTTGTGATCAGTGATATAAATTTGTAAAACATACTTATCATGCATTTGATTCATGATTAGGGCTAGAAGTGAAATCAGAATATTGAAAATTGGAGCTGCTATATCCTCTGATGCATGTGTTTAGTGATCTGAATTAGAATGAGAATAAGATGTGGATGCTAGAAAAGATTAGAGATTGAATATTGAAGGACTTGGCATTCTTATTTTCTCCGAAAATATAAATGGGAATGAAACTTTTTCGATCAAAAGGCTAAAATAGAAGATTCATTTCATTCTCATTTCAGAATTTAATTCTCTTCAACTAAATATATCCTTGATTATTATTGTTAAAGATGAGTGAAGAAGGTGATCGGAAAAAAATCTTATGATATAAAAGGATAAAATAACAAGCAAACATGTCTGGTGGAGTTTGGCATAAAGCTAAAGTTCACTGCACCTGCAATAACTTTGAAAATTTTGTTCTCGTATATATATATGTTCTCGTATCCTATGTACAAGTTAAAACAACGCTGACGTCAAACTCTTCAATGGCAACCCACCGTCGGTGATGCGGCTCCAAATGGGAGACCATTTATCCAAACCATTACCGTTCGTGCGGCTAGAATTTAGAGCATGACATCCGCACTCACATCTTCACAAAGGCGATATGCAGGTCAAAGATTGCCAGTCTTCAAAGACCACAGACATGTACAGTCGTCTTCGGCAGACCTACCACGTCAACCATGGAATAATCCTGAGTATTGGTTATATATAAAAATATGCATAGGTACCTGATGAAAAGCATTGGAGAAGCATGGATTCAAAGTAGAGAGTGTGAACAATATGAGGAAGGTGAAAGGTTGCAGTGGAGGCGGCGAAAGCTCGGCGAAGAGATCGCCGAAAGGGTGCGTGCCGGTGCTGGTGGGAGTGGAGGAGATGGAAAGGTTCGTGGTGCACACCAAGCTCTTCAAGCATCCATGCATCACGGCTTTGCTGGAGATGGCTGCTCAAGAGTTTGGGTACGAGCAGAAAGGGATACTTAGGATACCATGTGATGTTAAGTTCTTCAGGCAAGTGCTTGAGGTGATCTCAAAGGAAACCTGTAGCCCACTCCGTGGGAAGCTGTTATAATAACCATGTAATACAAAGTCTCTGTTTCACCTCTCTCTCTCTCTCTCTCTCTCTCGCTTATGTTCTGCAAAGAGTAAGCTAGGGGCTAATTTGTGTCTTGAAAAAGAGAAATTCTTCTAATATTGGATTGGTATAATTCACAAGAAGTGGTGCCATGCAAAAGGGTTGGGTTTGAAAACTAAATTGCTGGCAGCTAATATTTCATGGGCACCGAGGGCCTTTTTTTTTTTTTTTTTTCTTTTTTTGGGTTGTGGGTGCACGAACCAGCAAAACAAAGCATTTACCTTTAAAAAACAACTCGCGAGACAAGAGATCATCACAACTTTCATCCGTCATGTTTTAAGCAAATGTTTGATCTAAAATTTGATGTGTGATGGTAGTATAATTGGTTGCATGTCCAAACAATTCTATGGCCTTTTTTGTTTGTTTGAACAAGGAGTAATCTTGCTCAAAATATGAAGTATGTGGGGATGACTCAAAACCTAGGGCAGTCATATCAACACTGAAAATCTTTATTGGCTGTAATCGTTGGCAGCTTTAATTAGGGTCGGACAACATAAATTAATGCTGGCCTACAGTGATGTGGGACAAGTTTTCTAATTATGAAGGATCATTAGTGTTGAGGTCTACTGTCCAGTCGTATACACCCCATCTCCCCACCCAATGTGAAGTATTGTCCGCTCTGGAACGGGACCCAGGCCTTTGACCCGGTTAACACCCCGCCCTGCAAAAGGCGTCTCACGTGGGAGAGGGGAGTGGTAGTACTTAAACAGTAGAGTCCTTGATTGTAGGGGACGGTTCCCACAGACGGCGCCAACTGTTGAGGTCTACTGCCCAGTCGTACACACCCCATCTCCTCCACCCAACGTGAAGTATTGTTCGCTCTGGAACGGGGCCCAGGCCTTTGATCCGGTTAACACCCGCCCCGCACGGTTTGCCCCGCAAAAGGTGCCTCACGTGGGAGAGGGGGAGTGGTAGTACTTAAGCAGTAGAGTCCCTTGATTATATCCGGTATGGGACTTTCGGGCTTAATGCCCTCGATGCCCATCCCACAACAATTAGCAATCGAAACGAAAGTCAGGTTTGGCCTAATTTAGCGGCAGCTTGATTCAATGAGCATTAGGTTTCGGACACAGATCCTTTGCTATGCATGTGATCCTTCATTCAAACAATGGAAGAAAAAATTTCATCGTAGTCAATACCATAGTGTTGTTTGTAGCCTTTCACCACCAAGTGGATTTTGTGTTTTTCAATTTCTCCTCTTGCATTTGTCTTTGTCTTGTACACCCATTTGACTCTAATGGCTTGATGACCTTGGAGAAGATTTGTCAGTTTTTAAATATCGTTCTTCTTGATTGATGAAATTTCTTCATGTATAGAATTTCTCCATTTTTCTTCTTTATTTGCTTCATGGAACTCAATTAGATTACAACCTGTAAAAAGCAAAACATAATATAATCATTAGCATCAAGACGCCTTGTGATGTCAAGTAATTCTTGGATACTCTGACTTTTGTGTACTCTTCTTGAGAATGAGCTACTTGAACTTTTTTGTGGAGATGGATGTCTTGGACTTTATTGTAGGGTTGATGAAATTTCTTCTTGATGCTTTAGTTCTTCTTCTTCTTTAATGTATATCTTGTTTTCTTGTATTTTGTTATTATTTTGCCAACTCTACATTTGCTTTTCATCAAAATTAATATCTTTTAAGAAGATCACTTTTTTGCAATAAGATATATAACTTATAGCCATTTGAATTTTTAGCATAATCTAAAAGAATGTACTTTTCTCTTTTGTTATCAAGTTTGATCCTTTTCTCTTCGGCACTTTGACATAAGCAATACTTCTAAAGATGTGAAGATGATCAACCTTAGGCTTATATGAACTCCATGCTTGCTCAGGTGTCATATTGTCAAGCCTTTTTGAGAAAAATCTGTTCAACAAATAAACTGCACAAGCAACTGCTTCTCTCCAAAATTCTTTAGGCACATTTTTATCTTTCAATATGCATTGAACCATATTTAAAATAGTTATATTATTTTTTTTCGAAACTCTATTTTGTTGAGGTGAATAAGGCATGGTAACTTAATGAAAAATTTCATGTTCTTTGAAAAAATTTAAAAACTCATTAGACAAATACTCGTCACTGTGATCGATCCGATCTCAAAGTTTTAATTTGAAAACCACTTTGTTTCTCAATAAGAGACGTGAATTCTTTAAACTTTTGAAATACTTCATTTTTTTCTTTTAGCAAATAAAATTAAGTCTTTATAGAATAATCATCAGCGAAGGAGAGATAATATTTGTTACCTCCCATGAATATTGGTTTGATCGAATTGCAAATATTTGAATATATTAACTCCAATGATTTTGTTGCTCTTTTGATCTTCTTGAAATAAAGCTTCTTTCTTTGTTGCTTTTCAACTATGCAAGTTTCACATTTTTTTTAGATATTTTAGCCAAGGCATCCCTGTCACCATATTCTTGCTGGATAAAAGTTTTAGTCTATCAAAATTTAAGTGTCCATATCTAAGATGCCATAGAGTATAGTCATCAAAGATTTGTGCCATCATACAAGAAGAATTCATCAATATGCAAACTCCACTCAAACATTCTATTCTTTGACATAGGAATATGTATAATAAGAGTATTATTGTTGTCTCTAATAGAAAGACCCAATTCTTTCGCATGAATGTCATAGTCATTTTTAAGCAATTGGCCCAAACTAAGAATATTGCTTTGCATGTCTGGAACATAATAGATATCCGAAATAAAATTTTGTGTACTATCTTGCGCTTGATAAGGATTTTACCTTTCCCTTCGACTGGTTTTGTAGAGAAGTTACCAAAAGTCATTGAGCCTTTGAAGCTTTTATCCATCTCAAAAACATGTTCTTCATGCCACACATATGATTGCTAGCACCTGTGTCAAGGTACCAAGTACTTTTTTTGACAACACTAATAGTACTGTTGTAGGCCAAGAGTAGGGTTGCTCCTTATTGTTCTTTTGTAAAATAAATTTTCTCATCAACATAATTAGCATCATCTTTGTACCAACAATCTTTAGCATAGTGTCCATATTTTTTGCAAACAAAACAATGTGGTGCTTGTTGTCCATACTTTCCTCTTTCTCAAGGATTAGAAAATCTTCCTCTGCCATGATGTCGGGCATGGAAGTCTCTTGTGTCTCTTTGACTTCTTTGTGGTTGATTTTGATGGAATCTTCCACCTCCTCTTCTTCTTTCACTGCCTCGACCGCAGAAACTTGTTTTGTCTTTGGATCATCTTTCTCTTGTAGTGTGAGGTTTGTTTGAAGTATTTGCTCGATAGGCTTTTCCTCCATTTTCTTGGAAAATTTTTGTTCATGTGCTTGTAGAGAGCCCATGAGTTGCTCTATAGTCATCTCCTCCAGTTCCTTTGATTCTTTAATGGCTACAATAATGAAGTCAAATTTTGCATCTAAAGAGCACAAAATTTTCTCTATAACTCGAACATCAGTAATTCTTCACCATTTTTTTTCAATTGATTGACTATAGACATTATTCTTGAAAAATAATTAGAAATTGATTCTCCAGTTGTCATTTTGAAAGATTCAAATTCAGACCTCAAAGATTGTAGCCGAATCTTCTTTATCTTTTCTGCTTCTTTATGTACCTTTT
>NC_025999.2:5862464-5987464 GCF_000442705.2 Elaeis guineensis
TTACTGCAACTAGAAAAATCTGCCATAACAAAAGCCTACTAATAATAGCATAACTACCTGCCTATTTGTGGATAGAGGGATTCACTTGCAATATAAGGGTGCCAACTAGTGAAGCTGATAAAAGTCTTTGGAGTTGGTACTCAAGGGTTTGGGTTTGTGTCCCATCCTTATCTAGATCTGGGTTAGGATTTCCCCTTCTATGGTTCTCTAGAAAGAGATTCACTTTTAATACACTACAATAAGTTAACTCTTCATTAGATGAGTACAATCCTATCAAACTGTAAACCACACAACGAACACCATGTAGCAATATCATATAGAACTATAATTTTGTAATTTTCTACCAAAGAACTTTTGCAATACGAGAGTGCCTACTTGTATAGCTTGCAATGTCTTGATATCAGTACCAAAGGACTGGCTCAGAATTCCATTCCCCATCTTAGTTCTACAAGAGAGATTAAATTCTAAATACACTACACTTAGATAACTCATCTTTAAATTATAGTAATAACATACACAAAGACCAAGAAAATGAGAGCCCTACTGTAACATCACATAGTACAAATTATGTAGCGAAATCGCAGAATTTATTAAATGTAATAAGACATAATGAGTAATAAAGACCTGCAATAGGTGCAGGTGATTTTGACTCGATCCAACACCAATAACAGCAATTGAGGGCATAGAACCATATGTCGACATGCAACCAAGGATACATAAATATAACTTCAAGCATATAGTAAACTCTTGTAAATATATGAAAAATGTTATGTTAGTAATGCAAATCCTAACATTAATTATAAAGTTAAAACAAAGGGCGATTTAATCCTTTTTTTTTCCAAAAAAAAAACATTAAGTACAGAGCCGAGATTTTTTTTTTTTCCTTTACATTCCGCCAGTTCCACTCAAACTATCTATTAATATTACAAAAAGAAAATGTCCAAATCGCCCTCCATCTCCTCAACTTCGGACCGATGGGTTAACACAATGATACACCAGTCGTCAGAAAGGGCAAAACGGGAAACAGCTCCAAAAGCTAGGGCTCCTCCTCAGCACGGGGAGACGGACCGGACCGGATCTCGTCGGGGAGAGACCGGAAGAGCTCCTCGAGGGCGAGATCGCCGGAGGCGCCGCCTCCGGAGGCGAGGAAGAACAGGACCTGGCGGAAGATGGGGACGGGGCAGGGGATGCGGAGGACCCCCCGCTGGTCGTAGCCGTACTCCTGGGCCGACCGACGGAGAAGCTCGACGAAGGCCGGTCGGCCCAGCAGCTCCGCCCGGACCGCGAACCGCTCCATCTCCTCCCCCACGTACACCGGGACGTGCCCCTCCGGCACCCTCCGCCGCCTTCCCCCGCCGCCGCCCCCGTCCTCCTTCCCCGCCCTCAGCGGCCTGTACTGCGACGAGTCCGCCACCCTCGACAGCCGTCTGATCAACCTCTTCATCCCCTCGCCAAGATCTCAAGAACCAAACAGAGAGAGAGAGAGAGAGAGAGAGAGAGGGTGGTGAGCGTGGGGAGGTGAGGGGATGGGAGCGGTAATGGGTATTTATATAGTTAGATAAATATATGGAATTTAGAACTATTAGGACAAGGAGGTTAGAAAATTAAAAAAAAAAAAAAAAAAGGAAGGTGGGAGGGGAGTGTAACGGACGGTACAAATAGGAGTACTTGGCAGGTACTGCTATATTTGGGCATTGGGGAACTCCGTAACGTTTATCTACGTCAAACATGGCAACAGCTATTCCACTGTATAAATTTATCACACGTCTTCAGCTAAGGTGGGCCCCGTAGCTCCTGTGAAAAGTGGAAGCCGGGCTCATTGTAGCTTTCGTGTTTGGCGAGATACACCAAAAGTGGATGGAGTGGTACGTGGCGCTCACTGAGAGAGAGGGGAGTTTCTTTTAGGCGCGCAGCTGGTGTGGTTCGAACACTTGCGATTGGCAAGCTTCTCCTTAAATCTCGTGCACTGCAGAGATAACGGAGAGTGAACCGTCTCAGTGTTCGGTCTCAACCGCCCCATGGTTAATGGGTTAGACCGGGTTTTGTTGGTGGTTTTACCGTCCCTAAAAGTCAAGAGTCCGGTTCACTACGGACCTAACCAATTCGCTCCGTTGGAGATAAGTTATGCGATAAAATGGCGGGTAAAAATATCATGTCGGCTTCCGTAGTCCGTTGCTGTACGGTGTCCGTGAGCTTCGGCCTCCACTGCGGCAAGGGAGACGGCGTGGTGGGACCCATGCCTCCGGTGTCATTAATCTCCGTAATTGCGACCAGAAAGAAGGGAAGAGGTGTGTAATGGACTTAAATGCCCTTGGCCGCTTTAACTGCCGCATGTGAGCTGTTGGCTGTTGCCTAACTGCTTTTTACCAATTGACCAAAGTGACCATCAACCTTGCAAAATATTTGCTCACTTTCGCCTATACTAATTTTAAGAATTTTACTTCGATGCTTCAAAATTTTTTAAAATAATTTTTTTATATTTAATTTTCTTCTGACCATTTAATTCAAAATAAATGATACTGATTTATTTATTTATAATTAATTTTAAAAAATTATATATATATATAGTTGGTATGGTAAATAATTTAAATTATGGAGATGATTTGAAAATCAAAAGTTGATTGATTCTTAATTAAAAAATTTAAAAATATTTTTAAAAATTAGTTATTTTGAAAGTTCTATTTTTTTTTATTCTCTATTTTTTTCTCTTTCACCTCCGACCACTTCGGCATCCTCTCCCCTCACCAAATTGACTGCCATCGATTAAGCACCACCCACCTCCGCTCCTTCCCACTGCTGCAACCACTTCTTTTCCACTATCTCCTTCTCGATCTCTGGCTGCCAAGCGATGAAAGGAGAAAATGTGGAAAAGCAAGTGGTGGAGAGACAAGCGACGAGGATTAAGATGATCAGTGAATTTGATTGACGAAGAGATAGGCGGAGAGGAAAAAAAGGAAAGGGATGGGAGAAAGGTGGGTGGCATCAGGCAATCGACGATAGTGATGTCATGGGAAGAGCAGCTGTCGATGCCCACGATGGGGTAGGGGGGATAAGGGGATCACGGGTGGAGGAAGATAGAGGACTTACGGGTGGAGGGAGGTGAAGGAGCCTTGGGTGACGTTAGGGGGTGGGGTGGGTGCGGAGAAGCTATGGGTAGTACTGTTGGGGGAGAGGGGGTGGATGGTGGTGGGGAGGCGGATGGAGGAGGACAAGGATGGGGGGTGGCGTGTGGTAGTGGGAAGGCGGGTGACGGCCAGAAGAAACTATGAAGAAGAAAAAAATAAAAATAATAAAAAAATAAAATATTATTTTAAAAAATAATAAAATATAAAAAAATGATGGCAAGTATAATATCTTAAAAATCTTTTTATAATAAAATAATATTAATAGAATACTATAGCAAATTTTAAAAGAAATATCTTTCGGTTAGAATACTCAATATCATTATGAGTCGTTACGATGGAGTTAAATGCAGCTAGCTATAAAATTTATTATGTTATTATTAAGTTTAATATTAAGCATATGATAAGATGATTCAATAAATATTATTGCATGATTTAAATCTAGGAAATGCTTTTTAAATATTGTCATGTATTTATGAGTGCCTTAAATTTTTGATTTTTTATTTTTCTGCTCAAATAGATCCTACTGGTTTAATGTATCATGTATCTTTAAATAAATTAATTAGCCATAGGAGTAGATGATTGAACATGAGATTGTGAATAATGATGTTGGGGTGGATGTCTGGCCAGGACACCACCTCCCAAGATCCTTTCAGTACCACGCGATGCAGCAGGAAGAAAGAAGAAACAAAACAAAAGAAAAACAATCAAAATACGTGGATCAGCCACAAAAGGGCTCGCCTCCACGGAGCATGCAAACTTCACTATGAAAAAAAAAATTTACAAGAGGAGACCTCACCCTCAACCCTTGTACACCCAATTCTCTCTCACCTGAAGTTTCCCTCACAAAAGCTCTCTCTCTCTTGGAGATCCCCCTGAACCCCTGAAGAGCCTGGCGATTGCTGTCCAGGAGCCTCCTGCTCCTTCTCTCACAGCAGCCTCACACCTCTCTCTCTCCTCTGGTTCGTATGGCCTTCGTACGGACTTCGTACGGCGCAAAAATCGAATCCACACCCTCTCTGTTACTTCACAGGGCCTTTTTAAGGCTTAAACCTAGTTTAAAACTTGATTAGAGAGGGATTAGGAGTCCTAAACAAAGCCAAAAAACTTTCTGGACCGTCGGATCAAGACCGGGAGCCTCCTCGGCCCTTAGATCGCGCTCCGGTCTATGGAATAGTGCCGTGGACCGTGAGAAACGCGTGGGAAATGCCCATGCAGTCCACAGACCGCGCCGTGGACCACCCGATCCACGGTGGACCTGGGCAAGGGGCCAGCAGGCCTGGGTCGCGCGTCCCGCGCGGGCCTGGGCCTGGGTCGCACGTCCCGCGCGGGCCTGGGTCGCGGATCCTGCGCGGGCCTGGGATGCGAGTCCCGCGCGCCGCCGCCTGCGGCCGCGCCGCTGCCGCCCGCCGCCGGTCGCCGGCGGTCCTCCGCCACCTCGATTCTTGTGCCGACTTCAAAAGCTCGTATCTCCTCCATCCGAGCTCCGATTCAGGTGATCTTGATCTCGTTGGACTCCATTTTTCACTGCGAACCTCGCTGTGAGCTCAATATGGGCTGAATCTTGAGGCGTCAAATTCTAACAATCTCCACCTCGACTCGATATTCGGCCTCCTCCAAACTCCGAGAGCTTCTGGATCTCCTCGCCCCCATATCCTGGGGCAATCGCCTGCTGATCATGGATGGGCAAACATGGGAGTCGAGCCAGACTGCTCGATCCCATCTCCGTCGTATGCTGTGCTCCTCCTGACCTGAGACCTGCTCGGGGCATCATCCTGCGGCAATAGAAATCTTACCTTGCGACGTCGCCTCTCGTCCTCCCGAGTCTCCTGTCTCGTGCCCAATCTGCCTCCTGGAGCTCCACCTCGCTCTGGGCTCCACCTGACTCCCGATGCTCCACCTCGCACTGGGCTCCCTGCCAGGTAATAATGTCCTCTGCTCCCCTTCTTCCCCTCCAGCACAATCCTATCGCCGCGTAACACCCTCAGGATTCTTCCACCAGCTACCATCCTGTAACCTCTCGAATCCAATCTGCTAAGTGAGATAAGATTCCGCCTGAAATTGGGTATGTATCGGACCTCCCCCAATCTCCTCACTGCACCGTCACGTATCCTCCAGCTGACCGTCCCAATGCCTCTGATCGCACAGCTCGATCCATCCGGCAGATATACAGTGCCCTCACTGTTCTCCAGGGAGTCAAACTGCTCCTCTCTGCAACACACATGATAGGGGCATGCAGAATCTAATATCCACTGCTGGGAAGAAGTAGATACCTCGTCAGATATCTTCAGGACATCTCCATCTGAATCGCTGCCGACCGTCGCTACAGCAGCCACCGTCCGATTTTTCAGTTGAGGGCAATCTCTGGCTAGATGCCCCAACTCCTCACACCGGTAACACCTGGTTTTGCTCAAGTCCCTCCTGGACTTAGACCGCCCTCGATGCGATCTCCTGTCGCTCCGTCTACCGCCTCCTGCACCTCCAGAAGTTACCAAAGCTGAGCTATCGACACCTGAGCTCGAAGCTGGGTTCTCCCTCCTGAGAACCTCGTTCTGGAGTATCGCCGCGGTGACCTCGTCCATCTTGATAGTGCTCTTCCCCACTAGAAGAGCAGTCACCAAGGACTCGTACGAAGAAGGAAGCGACGCCAGCAAAACCAGCGCCCTGGTCTTCTCCTCAACGTTCTCGCCAACACTGAGAAGGTCGGTGAGGATCTTCTGGAAGTGGCTCAGATGCTCCTGCACGCTCTGTCCCTCAGTCATCTGCAGTTGGTAAAACTGCCTCCAGAGGAAAAGAGTGTTGGTGAGAGACTTCGCCATGTACAACTCCTCGAGCTTCGACCACAGCACCGTCGGGGAAGTCTCGCTCAGCACATGAATTACCACCTCATCCGCCAGGTACATGCGGATGGTACTCACCGCCTGCATCTGTAGCCGTTTCCAATCCCGCACCTCCATGGTGGTCGGCTTCTCATCGCACAAGAGAGCATCGATCAACCCCTGTTGGATGAGCACGTCCTTCACCCTTGCCTGCCACAAGAAGAAATTGCTCTTACCATCGAACTTGTTGATCTCCATCTTGATTGTTCCTGTTTTCTCCATCTTCAGTCTTGCTCACCACCACTGCAATCTGCGTCCTTGTACTGCCTTGCTCTGATACCACTTGTTGGGGTGGATGTCTGGCCAGGACACCACCTCCCAAGATCCTTTCAGTACCACGCGATGCAGCAGGAAGAAAGAAGAAACAAAACAAAAGAAAAACAATCAAAATACGTGGATCAGCCAAAAAAGGGCTCGCCTCCACGGGGCATGCAAACTTCACTATGAAAAAGAAATTTTACAAGAGGAGACCTCATCCTCAACCCTTGTACACCCAATTCTCTCTCACCTGAAGTTCCCCTCACAAAAGCTCTCTCTCTTGGAGACCCCCCTGAACCCCTGAAGAGCCTGGCGACCGCTGTCTAGGAGCCTCCTGCTCCTTCTCTCACAGCAGCCTCACGCCTCTCTCTCTCCTCTGGTTCGTACGGCCTTCGTACGGACTTCGTACGGCACAAAAACTGAATCCACACCCTCTCTGTTACCTCACAGGGCCTTTTTAAGGCTTAAACCTAGTTTAAAACTTGATTAGAGAGGGATTAGGAGTCCTAAACAAAGCCAAAAAACCTCCTGGACCGTCGGATCAAGACCGAGAGCCTCCTCGGGCCCTTAGATCGAGCTCCGGTCCATGGAATAGTGCCGTGGACTGTGAGAAACGTGTGGGAAACGCCCACGCGGTCCACAGACCGCGCCGTGGACCACCCGGTCCACGGTGGACCGGGGCAAGGGGCCAGCAGGCCTGGGTCGCGCGTCCCGCGCGGGCCTGGGTCGCGCGTCCCGCGCGGGCCTGGGACGCGCGTCCCGCGTGCCGCCGCCTGCGGCCGCGCCGCTGCCACCCGCCGCCGATCGCCGGCGGTCCTCCACCGCCTCGATTCTCGTGCCGACTTCAAAAGCTCGTATCTCCTCCATCCGAGCTCCGATTCAGGTGATCTTGGTCTCGTTGGACTCCATTTTTTGCCGCGAACCTCGTTGTGGGCTCAATGTGGGCTGAATCTTGAGGTGTCAAATCCTAACAAATGAAATATAAATTCATTTCCATGCAGCTCCATTGAGGAATTTAATTTGAACATAAGTGATGGTAGTTCGAATTTACTAGATATCAACCAAAGTTTTCAACTCTTATGGTAGTTCGAATTTACTAGATATCAACCAAAGTTTTCAACTCTTATCTATTAATTTTCTAGGCTCTTACCTAGGCTGGATGCGGTGAATAAAAAAATAAAAGGCCCACAACCTCCTTCAGCTCAAAATAAAAAATAAAAAATAAAAAATAATTCATCGCTTTGTTAGATCTTTCTAAAGGGCCCTGTCCCTTCATAATTTCTATCAAAAGAGAAGGATTAGTAATAATTTAATTTATTTAAATAAAAAATATAAAACTTAGAAAATATTCAAGTGATGAAGAAATATAATGAGTCATTTATTTTTTTAAAAATATAAATCTTTCATTTGTATTAGAAAACATTAGAGTACTAATATCAACAAAAATAGATTAGCTTATACTAAATTGATTTCCAACTTGCATGTCAAATTTTATCTCATATGCATGCTCATGCCAATATTTGGATAACAGTGTTTTAAAATAATATCAATACCAGATATTTTCTTGAGAGAAAGGATAGACAAGTCACTTTAGATATTTTTTTCCATGCATGTGCATAAAGATACTGGAGTTCTATAAAAATCCATACCTAATGTATGATACTGGCTTATCCTTTTCTATACAACCCCAAATAGATCTGCTAAGATATATTGGTCATTCCATAGAGCAAGCTACAAGGTTAACCTACTACTGATATTATAACGTAGATAGATGAAGACTATATATGGTTCAATACTTAGGAAGCAATGGTTCTTAATTTGATAAATGAGATGGTGTCAAATGCTTCTATCTCTAAAGCACACTCCTAACCACCCTTATTTGCTCAACCTGAAGGTTATTTACGTCACTCCACAGACATATGTGGGTGAGCATGGCCGCATGGAGGTTATCACGGTTGCAAGTCCATTCCTAGGAGATGAGACGTAATCCTACCACGAAACGCTAAGTGGGCGTTTCCGTAATTTCATTGAAATGCCTGGGCTCTCTGGTTCCAGGTGCAAGTCCGTGATTAAGGAGGGCATTTGGGCGACACGTTGGGTCCACACCGGCCGGCCTCTGGTGGGGCCCACGTGGTCCTGTCGCTTGGTCGCGTTTTTGGGGCGTACCGTCGTCCGTACATCGGAGCACCGACCTGTGGTGACGTGGAATTCCACCGCTCCACTTGTTCGGTGCTCCGATGTGCTGTCGGTTCCGCGGTCCCGAAGCCAATATCTTGAGTAACGGCATCGTAAAAACGGCCGTTATATCATTACAGCATCTACTTCACCGCCTTGCGTAAATGTGAAAAAAAATGACGAGTATTATAATATGTCATTAATATTTGCAACGATATATTATAACACAACTGAGGACCATTTTTATTAAAATGGTTCTCGTTAAAAAAAGTTATTAATTATTTTAATATAAAAATTATACATTGTTTAAATAAATAAGGTGCTATAACGGTTAATAACGGTTCCGTGGCAGAGCGCCATATTTTAGTGCTGCGCCAACGAGGCAGTTACCACTATCAATTTTCGGGTTCCGTTAAATAAATACCCTTACTTTAGGAACTTATTTACATGCTAGGCCATTCAGCGTGTGACATTTGGACGGTCCTGATTGAGTGGACACCCACGGATCTTCCCCTGTCCCCTCACGTGAGCAGTCTCGCGTTGCTCAGTTCTGATGAACCTCCTGAACTACTTTGGGATGAACAATTCGATGGCAGTGGCCGCCAACGGAGCTGCATTGATTATTGTCTTATTCGGCAGTCAGCTTAATTTGAAAAGCCTCCAAGGAGCACTATATTTTGGAATTTTACGGCCCCCGACACTCGGAGGTGTCAAGCGCGTCGCTTCGTTGTCCACCACGCGTCAGGCGTCATGTGCTAGCACGTGACGACCACTTACCGGTGGGTCTGGTGGACCACTGTATAAGCTTTTCTTATCCGATCCCAGCGACTAGTTTGTTTTATTTTTTACTTTAAAAGCTGCCACGTAGATGCTATCTATACGTTAAACTCATGCAGTGGACTAATAGACCGATTAGGAGTCCGGAATCGACTTTCTGAGTGTACTCCACCGCCTCCACACAAAAATTTTTAGTCTATAAGCACTTTTTAATTTCGTTCCAAGCGTAAAAAAATAGATTTGTTTGTTTTGGTAGAAGTAAAAAAATAGATTTCAATGCAAGTCCAGCACCTACTTTATCTACTCAAGTTTTAAACATAAATTTTTGAACCAACATATTTTAATTACATAATTATGAGAGAGAAACAACATAGATTTGCAGTAAATTGATATTGTAGGTTAAAATGGCCACATTCCTTCGTCTTGCAATTAAAAACTTCAAATTTTGAATCTTGGATGGCATATTTAAGACAAATAATTATACTATCAAACAAAAATTATTATACTTATTGATATCAATATACGTTGATCATACCATATTAATATTGAATTGATGCATGATATACCAGATATGTTATATGATATGAAGTCAGACTGTATCTTTCGCATGAAAGAATAATTGATCTCCTTCACGATGTCAATTTTACTCTAAATCTTGGATCTTGGATGGCACATTCAAGATAAGTAATTACCCTATCAAACAAAAAATTATTATACTTATTGATATCAGTATGCATTGATCGTACCATACTAATATACTGCGTGACACGAGTTCAGACTGCATCTTTCGTATGGAAGAATAATTGATTTTTTTTGTGATATCAACCATTAGATTGTATTTTGTATAATTTTAAAATTATGAAGTCAGTCACATAATCTATAAAATTATGCAAAATGTGATTCAATAAGTGACATTATGAAAGAAAATCAATCATGCTTTTGCACAATATATACAATCCAAATGGATAATGTTTGATAGATCTTTATATTAAATATATCGGTGCTGTAATAGAATGATATTGATATAGATTTTTTTTTTTGTAAGAGAAATAGAAGTTGCAGGAGAATGATCCGATGCATCTACCTCTTCTGGGCATAATTATGGGATCCCAATTCTTACTGAAAAATGTACGATTCGAGGTCGAGTTTGGATGGATAAATGACTTCCTCTCCGTCATATGAATGAATCCAATAAGTGAGTACGTCATTCTAGTACCATCGAGAGTTAATGAATCAGATATTATTTTTAGATATCATATTAAGATTATTTTATTTATAGTTATTGATATTTTAATATTTAATTATAGTTCAATATTTATTGTGACCGGAATTCAAATCATTTTGTTGGAGGTAAATGGTCCGTTCCGCCACCTCGGTGGCACGTGGGGTTTAATATAAAGATGAAGAAGTTTGAACGGAACGATTGCAGTGAAATTATGAGGTTGATAATTTATTTTCTCAATAAAATGCATAGTTTTCTTAATAATTTGCAATAGTTATTAATTGATGGCGAAGGCGCGTGGACTATTCCAAAGGGACCATGCGCACGGAAGTGGCCTCTACATAGATCGTAGCATGTACGGGACTTGCACGCCAACCAAGGGTCCCGGCCTGCCGGCTTTTCCTAGTCCTCCCAACGCGTTCCAATGCCCCACCGTACATTCCGGATCACGGGCGTACCTTATGTCCTTTTTTTAATTTAATTCTTTATATTTACCATCTCTTTCACCCACCCCCATCATTAAAAAATAAAAATATAAAAAGAAAGGAAGAAATGGTTAATTATTGAAGGGCCCAGCTGCCAGTAAACAGAACTCCCACAGTCCCATGAAGTCTTTATTACGTTTCAACTTCGACGTTAATAGATGAAAACTATAGCGTTGAATAGGCGGCATACGTGGAGGTTTTTTTTTGGTGTAACTTGGTCACTGTGGTTGGATACCTCATAAGGATTTTGATAAGGTTGATGGCAACATTAATATTAGCATTGGCGCCAAACTAGTCTTCAACTACTAATAATTTTTTTGAATAATTTAGGGGTTGATGATTCAATCATGACCATGATGACCATTCCATTGATAATTTGAAATTTCATTTGAATTGGCCAGATCGTATTAAAGTGTGATTGCGATTGCAGATTTGTAGTCTTATCAGTCGAGATAATAAGAGTAATGAATATTCATTGATTTGGCTAATAGCCAAACTATGTGCTCCTTTGGTCACTTATCACGTAGTGGTTGTCTATTTGAAGGTTAGGATGTATCGTGTTAGAATTGAATCAAAATTTAAAGTGATACCTGATGGGAAGTAGGTAGGTCTAATTGCATTGTTCTCCTACATTTGAGCAAGTTAATTCTACAAATTATGAGACTCAGTTGCATGATGCATTTCTCTATTTAAATTGGCAAATGCTGGCTCAGCAACATGTCTCACATGTTTTTAGTAGACTTACAAGAGATGAGCATCAGTGGCTCCCTCTTATATCATTTGAAATTTGTCATCTTAATAAATTGGATGGGGGCTCAAAAAATTCTATTCCTTGTTTCATAAAACAAAAAAGAGATGAGATTGATGAATCTACTTTGTTCACTTGATTTACGCACATGTAATGGTAAATGCAATCTCATGCATTGTATTGGGAAAAGAAAAGTATAGAACTTGCAAAAAGCTCCTTAGGAAATAAATAGCAAGAGAAAGAAATTACGACACTTGCGCCATAGTAAGGGAAAGATATTACATCACTTCCCCTCCTCTTTTTCTAAGATTTGGAGGGATTTATTCCTGCATTTTACTCCGCACTCATCCTATCTCTACAGACCTAGCTTCAACAGAAATTGGACCCTGCCCTTTTGCTCAAGTAGCTAGGTACCATCCGAGCAAGCTTTTGATAGTCGTTAATGTATGATTTGGAGATAACTAACCAAGGATGATTGCAGGCAATTAGCATTAATTTTTCAATATATAGGTAGTGGCCAATGTGAAAAATAAGTGACAAATTACAAAATTCTTGGCCAAAGAGTATTGGATGACTCAAATTCTTTTCAATGATCAAATCCCATAGTAGATTTGATGAAGTCTGGTCAAAATCACATGGTAACATTCATTGGTACAAAAGGCTCCCCTTTAGCTTTCGCTTTCTTGAAGGGTCAAGCTATATACACGCCAGGAGAAGCCATGTGAAGAAAGGCTACAGGAGCAACAAAAGAAGAAGATAAGTCATTGTTAGGTCTTCTTTGTGACTTGGTGAATTAGGCCAGGTTTTCCCACAAATTTCCAGGCCACTACCTTAAAAGAGGCCAACGTGAAATCAACCCCAAAGAGTACTCATGACATGCTATCTATTAAGTCTATTTGGGGATTCCTGGACCCTAGCCTGGTGTCCTTCCATGCCTTTTTTTTTTTTTCAAAGAAATTGCCCCCAAAAAATGACAAAGATGGCTAGTCTTGACAGCAACTCTACACCTAACTCTAGAGCTTACATGGATCCATGCAAGCAATGGCTTGATGGGTCCTGTTATACGTATCACCTCTCAAGCCCAAAAAAAATAAAGAAATTAATGATTGTGAACACTACTGTTGCATATAAATATAACATGGGTTTATTTTATTTACAACGATCCGGCTAGATTGTTATATCCTGAAGTAGACAAGCCAAAATAATCTGTTGCACCGATTTGCATGCTTTACCAACCATGGAGGGTTCGAATTTCTTATAAAAGAGAGCCAAATTTCTCCATCTTAGCCTGATAAGTATCGTCACCTCAAAAAAAAATTTTTTTTTTTTAATATTCTATGGTACATTTGCTTCGATTTTTGCATCAGCAATTCTTATATCAATTGGACTCTTGGATCCCACGGGCACACATCTCTTGCTTCTTTTACAAAGAATCAGATAGACTTTTCCATGAACATGGGAAGTATGATAGAACGTGGGGAGAAGGGACAGAATCACAGCATGTGAAGCGAAGTAATATTTTTCAGGGTGAGAGAGAAAATTGTTTTCTACTTAACCCATCTTAAAAAGTCCTTAAGAAAGCTATTAGGTTTAAGAAAAATAATAAAATATAATTTTTTTTTGAAAGATCAGAAAGGACTTGGCTTTTGGACCAAAGTCCAGGACCTTCCATTTTTTTTTTAAAATTTTGGAAGACTGTCTGCAAAAATTTGAGTTTGACTAAAAACCAACATGCATTTTAAATGGTACAGTAAAAATTTGAGTTTGACTAAAAACCAACATGCATTTTAAATGGTACAATAAATTTTTATCAAATGAATGCAGCAACAGCACTCCCTCTTTTGTCACTCAATTTATGACGTGGGCTCTTCTCAGGAATAGAGGCATAGAGATTCTGACTTTCTATCCGATTTGTAGGATGGAGGATGAATTTGTAGAGCATGCTGTTCTACGCTGCGTAAGGACGAGGGTCATTTGGAGATAGGAGGGCGGTTACTCCTGGGAGACGAGCATTGGTCCCTTGTTGGATTCCTTTCTTGGCTTGATTCGTCAGAATATGACTGACGAATCGAACGCTGTTGCTGAGCAGATAGCTTACATTGCTTATCAAATTTAGCTGTCTAGATGGTGATGTGATTTTTGCTCGTCGAGTTTTGGATATAGCTGTCTATCTTATTCAGGAGTATTGTTGATTTGATACCGCCACTCTGCTCCTTGATATTTTCGATCCCTAGAGTTTCCTAGCTGCCTCAGCAGTAATCCGTAGGGTTTTATCCATTTCTTGGGAACCCCCACCCTCAAAGTTTGTCAAGGTTAACTTCGATGGCAGCGTTAGGGACAGATGAGGCAGAGCTGGTTTTGTTATTTGTAGTTATGAGGATAGAATTTTGGCAGCTGGTGGCTCCTACCTCTTTGAGCCTTCTATCCCCTGTGTGGAGCTTCATGTTGCTTGGGTTGGGGTCATTTTTACTAGGCAGCAGCTTCATGCGGAGTGGATCTTCCTTGAGAGTGACTCTGCCACTGTCATTGCTTGACTTCAGGGGGTGCTCGACAGCCCAAAGGTGACCCTCTTGTCCAAGATGTTGGCATCTCTCTTCGCCATACTGTTGCAGTCAGAGTTCAGCATATTGACTGAGAGGCCAATACTGCAGCAGACTGGATGACAGCTTTTGTTATTGACCACTCTGATTAGTGGATTAGGAGACAGGGTGGGGATTGTCTGCTGGCATTGCAGAATTTTTTATATTTTAATCTTTTGGATTGCTCTTCCACCAGATTGGTGTAACCACCTGTTCGTACAAAAAAAAAGGATTAATAATAGGATGCTTGATTATATTTCCACAATCTGCCTTCCACCAGTTGTCAATCAACCAGAAGATGAAGCAGAATGTAGAAATTCTTTTCTTCTCTTTCCCTTTTCTTATTTTGGACCTGTAGAGTTTAAGTCATCTAATCTATTATTATTATAATTTTAGGAATCACATATCAACTTATGATAATTTTTTTATTAATATGATCCCATAGTATTTTTTTTATTCATATGATTCTATATTATTTTTCTTTGTTAACATGATTCTGTATTATTTTTCTTTATTAGCATGATTTGATATCAATTGTTATTATTTTCCTTTTATGGAGCCTGTATGCTAGTATAAATAATCTCTGGAATATATGGAATGAAATTGAAATAGAGATAATAAATTTTCTGTCTTTCTCTTTAGTTTTTATCAGAGCCGCTGATCACCTAATATACCATCGTCATCTTTTTCGCCTTTGCTATAGGCGCCATTGTTGATCTATCAATCTATATTTTCTAACAAATCTTTTATTCTTTAGTAGATATGTAAATCATCTATTTTTCAGTAGATTAAGACCCAAAGATCTTTTATTCTTATATTAATCCACAGCTATTCTTCACCATCTTTTCCTTCTCTTTAGGTATTTTCTTACCTCCGGCTCCTTCATTAACCGATTTGAGGTCTTGTTTCTTCTTTTTGGATATTTTTCTACCTTTGATTCTTTTATCACCCAGTTTATGATCTTTTCTTTTTGTTTGGATATTTTCTGCTTTTGGCGCATTTATAAACCAATTTGAGATATTTTCTTTCTTTTTGAAATTTTTTCTATCTTCGGTTTATTCATATCCTTGTTTGAAATTTTTTTTCTTTGAATATTTTTTTTATCTCTGATTTTTTTGCCGTCTAGTTTGAGATTTTTTTTTTCTCTTTGGATGTTTTTTTGCCTCTAGCTCACCATCCAGTTTGAGGTTTTTTTTATTTTGGGGGATATTTTTTCGTCTCTTACTCCTTAGGCCCCCAATTTGAAGCATTTTCCTTCTCTTTGGCCCATTGGCTGCGTAGTTTGAGATATTTTTTTTTATGAGAATTATCTATCTTTGGCTATTTTTTATTTGAGCGCTAGTCTTCTCTTCTCTAGTATTTTTGTTTCTAAGGATCATCGGTCTTTGATTACTTTCACTTTAAGCACTAGTCTTTTCTTCTATGGTGTTTTTATCTACGTAGATCATCAATCTTCAGCTGCCTTCTTTTAAGCATCGATCTTCTTTTTTATAATATTTTTATTTATAAAAAAAATAATTTTCAAACATAAGTTGGTACTTATAGCACCATCTTGAGTTTGAGGAAAAGTATTAGTATGATGCTGTTCATCACATATCAAGTTATAGTAATTTTTTTGTTAATGTGATCACATAGTATTTTTCTTTACTAATATGATTCTATATTATTTTTTATTATTAATATAATTTTATATTATTTTTTTTATTAGCATAATTTTATTTTAATTATTATTTTTTGAAATAAAAATATCCAATTCCCCCAACTTCTCTCTGTTCTGCCTTCTCTTTTAAGCTTTCGCTGATTCTTATAAGAGTTGTCCTTCAAACATACTAAATAATTAGGCTTCCAAATATCTCCTGGGGTGGATTGTATGTGTGGAATCCTGAAGTCATGATCATCATTAAAAGGTCCCTTGAGTTTCCATTATGGCTTTTCTCCTCTCAGGTGTACGGTATCCAACGTTTATTTTTTTATGAAATAGTAGCTTTTTTTCAGGTGATTTTTCTTTTTCTTTTTTTTTTTAGGTGATGATGTGTGTCCCACTAAGCATTTTATAAAAATGATGGAAGAATTATCCTTTGCCAATGCTTCCTGAAACACCTTGTAAGAGTTGAGAGTGAAATCTCCTCCCAACAATAAAAGAAGTGCAAAGACTTAGGTATAACCTTGTTTACTACCAACCTTCCAAATTCAAGTGACTCTTTGTAAACCTTTCAAATTTTCGAACATACAAAATTTGATTAATGTCATTAAATTTTATGTGATGTTATAACATTATAAAATATCATTAACAAAAAAAATAAAAAGAATCATTCTTAAGTTTTTTATGGCTGCATTAATTTTAATAACCATCATTAGTTGTTATACTTACATATAATGCTCTATGATAACAAAATAATCATAAATTGATTTAAATGGAGTAGTAAGCTTTATTAATAGAATGAGAATATTTTTGGCCAATAGGAATTAGGTAATATTGGCACTCCTATTTTTATATTTTGCTAAATAAGCTAGAAGGTTAAAATATCTTGCAAAGTTACACATGGTTGGACTTCTAGATTGCGAAATAATTGCTGAGATGATCAGTCCACTAGAGCTTTAGCTTCTGTCCATACATGCAATATGTATTAATTAGCATCTTAAAATGTGTTGAAATAGAAAAATATCTTTCAAAATGATCCAAAAACTAGCACATCTGCCACAAAAAATGATGGACCACCACCTTTTTGTCATACTTAATCCGTCCTTGTTTGATGCTAGCTTCTTGGTGATGCTTATCATCTTCTCTACTTGTTAGCGATTCTATTATTTATATCTTTACATACCATGAACACATTGGATGGATTTAAATGGCTGATTCTTTCATCGCTATCCTAAAAAAAAAAAAAAAGTAGAAAGAGAAGATAGTAGTTTAACTTTCATTATGCATACATGCATGCACATACATCATATAATTTATAAAATTTAGTGCATACCCATACACGGGAGGTGCCAATAGCAAAGATTTTTCTCTATGAACTCTCGCCAAAGTCACCATCACAATATATATATAATTTTCAGTCATGGAGGGAGAACAAAGAGCTTCGCATGTTTCCTGAGCAGTGATCAGACCTCTTTGTAAGATAAGTAAACTAAGATATCCTCAACACAGATGCCAATTTGTATAAGCATGGGAGGTGACAACATGGGCAAAGGTTTTATCCAAGGCCACCACATAACCTTTCACCCAAGTTACCACTCCATAACGGTACAAGATCTTTTATTTTTAGCCATGGAGGCAGAACTAGGAGGTACTCTCGCACAACAGTCACTGAAGCCCTTTTTAACCAAAGCTAGGATATCCTAAGTGTGATCATCAATTTGTGAAGAGACTGATGTGGTTGTCTGTTCTTTCCAAACTACACTCATGGACAAAGGGAGAGAGATTAAAAAAAAAAAATTACTACTTGCATCCTAATAATTGGGCTCCGTAGTTGGTTCCAATAATTTTGATAAGATGAGGAATGCTTGGCTCAGCATTAGCTAGGCTAGTCCAAATATCATCAATTGTTGTCTAATAATTTTTTTTAGGATTTATCATCAAAGAATGACACCTTGATGAAGTCATCATTCAATATGCTTCTCTAGTCTAGCATGCTAAATACTTCCAAAGCACCTAATTAAATAATTAATGCTGATAGACAGGAGGAAGCATCAATAACTTTCTTCCTATTTTTGTGGGCCTCATATGGTTTGGATGCTTAAGGGGAACGTTATTGATGGATTCTAGAATCAGAATTCAAATCCTTGGAAGCATAAAGACAATGTGGCCTCTTCAACAACAGGATTGAAGTCAAAGATGATGGAAGCAGATGAAACCATATGATCAACAAAGCCAATTTTATAAACGACAGAGTGTAACCTTAGTATTTGGATCACCTTTGTGGACTATTCTTAAAAGTCTCATTGCAATTAAATACCTTGTTCTTATTCATTATGTGTCCCATGTAGTAATTTGCATCTGAAGCTCACCACTCGTCCACTATGTTTGGGTGAAAACGCTCTTCCTTCTGATGTAAAATTAGGTGGAGGTGTTAACCTACAAATCTGAACAACATGTAAAAATAAAAATCGACCAAACATATTTCAACTTATGCAGGGAAACAGAAAATATAGAATTAGAGTATATAAGAAAAATTGTGAACAGTCCATTCTGTTTGATCAAAAACTACATTCATTTATATGATAGTGGATGTAGAAAACAACTCCTCTCCCTCCCACCAACCCCAAGAAAAAAAAAAAATGAAAATGAAACAAGAAAAAGAAGCAGCAATAACAAGAAATAGCAGTCCACTAGTTTCACACAATAAATTGAAAATGTAGCTAATTGATGTATAATTTGAGGGTGCTCACTAGTGTCAGAGATGACAACACTTATCTGGATTCCAGTCCATGGAATTATTCATCAAATGAATGCTACACATAAGGAAAGAAATTATGCAACCCAGAGCTCATTATTGCACCTATAGTCTTTCAATCTTATTGTTATGGAAAAGAGAGAAAAAAGAAGACTTAAATCCCAACCTTTCAAATCCTTCTCACTATTTTGGTGGTCTCTTCCCATTGAATAGTCCAATATCCTTAAGGTGTCACAGACCTATATGTTTGAAGCTTCCAAGGGTATACTTGATTAGCTCAGAATTTGACCTTTGGACATCAGGGGCATTCTAAATGACCTAGAGAGACTCAGAGAGGAGGGTCTGTGAATCCTTCATCAATACTCTTTGACTAAATGAATGTGCTTCCAACTGCACATTGGTGGAAAAGGAACCAAAGAAGATATGCTTGACCCACAATTGTAGGTGGAATTCTTGACATGCACTCTGAATGCTTTTGCACCACAAGACTTGGACTTGGATCGATGAGGCCAGGACTTTAGGTGTCAAGTGGGTTAGGTTTGATTTGCTTCCTAGGTTGTCCTGATCCGATCTAGCTTAGCGTAATATTTTAGACTTGAACCTGAACATTTTTCTTGATTAACCCCCGTAGTCTCACCACCCTCGAAAAAAAAAGGCACCGGTAGTCTCAGGCCTAAGTCTAGGTTGAGTTGGTATTTTGTACTTTATATCCGTTTCATATCTTTTCTATCAGAAATCTACTTGTCTCCAATTTCATAATTTGTTCTAGATTGAAGTCCATGGTTGATCTTGCCTAGATCAGGGTAGGATTCTATGCTTTTTGATCCACCTAGTTTCCAAATCGCCCTAAACGAGGCAAGAGTGGTTAGATAAAGGGTTAAGGGAGGGAGTAGTCTGCTTTTAAATAACTTCGGCTTTTTGTATCAAAAAAATAACTTCGGCTTACACATGGATATATATATATATATATATATATATATATATATATATATATATATATATATATATATATATATAAAAGAATTTTGAACCAATATCTGTAATTTTTGAGTTTTAAGGTGAGTAAAGAAAGTGTTCGATGGGGTTTGTAAAGGAGATTTGAAAATCTTAATTTTTTGGGACTTTTCCTCTTCTTTTTGATATAGGCATCACCAACAATCCAATGTACAAGTTCTTCATAACAAGAAGATATGAGAAATAGAGTTCTCTCTAAAAAAATATGCATAGATTCAGTTTGAGGACTTGATTAAACGCTACAAAGGGATTACAAATTTGAGGCCCAAGCCTAGCCCATTTGGGCCATGCTGCGCAAGGACGATGGGAGTAGTGGGTATACTGCGTGGAATAGTGAGGGACCCAATGACCTCCCAACCACAACAGACGAAATCACCTGAGCATATTATCTCCCTTCTTTGCGACGGACTTACTCCCTGGCACTGAAAAGTTTATTGCCGCATGAAAAGTATCACTTTCATTGGGTCCATGTATATATATGATTATAAGTTATTACAAAAAGTATGAGCGGAATATAGCTATTACAAAAGATATGGATAAGATATCGCTGTTACAAAAGATATGGATGAGATATGGCTATTATAAAAAAATATGGATGAGGTATGGCTATTACAAAAGATATATTAGGCTAAAAAAATTAGGAAATCAGAGGATATGAGGGAAATTAGGTAAATACAAATATTAGTAATAAAAAATATAAGTGTAGCTTAAGACTCTCCCTCAAGTTGACGCACGAAGATTTGAAATGCCCAACTTGCCAAGTAAGAAGTAGAAACGTTTTTGCTCCAAAGTGAATGTCAACAAGTTGCAGCGAAAAAAATACATGGCATGTGACCAGCTCCTTGGATTGAACACATTCTTGAACAAAGTGGCAATGAATCCAATGTGCTTTGTTTGCTCATAGAAGATAGGATTAGTAGCAATGTGCAGTGTAGCTTGATTGTCACCATACAATATAGCTAAACTATAATGTGGGATAAGTAGATTACGGAGTAGCCGTCAAAATCAAATCAATTCACTAGTAGTGTTAGCTACGGCACGATACTCAGCTTTAGTAGATGATCTAGAAATAACTATCTATTTCTTGGATCACCAACAAGTGGATGCATCACTCAGTAAATAGTATATCCAGTGGTGGAGCAGCAGGTCATTGGGGCCGCCTCAGTCAGCATCATAATAAGCCTGAAAGGAAAGATTGCTAGTGGACAGAAGAAAAATACCCGGTCCTGGGGCCGACTTAAGATATTATAAGACTCGCATAGTGGCATCTAGATGTGGTTGGTGGGGCTCATGCATAAACTGAGTGAGTATATACACTGTGTAGTTGATATCAGGATGTGTGATGGTCACGTACATTAGACAGCCCACTAGTTGCCTATATTGCCCTGGGTCTATGGACAAAGGACCGAATTCACCAAAAAGATGATGATGTTGTTTTATGAGGAAAGAACATGGCCTAGAAGCCAACATCCCACACTCCTCCAGAATGTCAAGGGTATATTTTCATTGATTGAGAACAATGCCAGAAGAGGATCGTGCCACCTCGATCTCTAGGAAGTATTTTAGACTGTCCAGATCTTTAATACAAAATTTATCATCAAGATAGCACTTAAGGAAAGCAATTTTATCAGGAGCATTATCCGCGACAACTATATCATCGACATATATGAGGGTTGCAATGAAAGAAGTACTATGATAAATTGTGAATAGGAAATAATCTACTTTTGATTGACGAAAACCAACTTGGATCAAGAGGGCAGTGAACTTTTGGTACCAATTATGAGATACTTGTTGTAGCCCATACAAAGACTTACATAACCAACACACTCTAGTCTCCCCCTGTGTAGCAAACCCCTGTGGAATCTTCATGCAGATTTTTTCCTCAAAATCTTCATGAAGAAAGGCGTTATTAACATCCAGTTGGTGCAACTCCCAATTGCGAACCGCCGCTATTGCCAACAAACAATGCACAGTGTTCGACTTGGTGATCGGTATGAATGTCTCATGAAAGTCTACACCCTCGATCTATGTGTATCCCTTCGCAACGAGCCGGGTCTTATAATACTCAATACTACCATCTGGTTTGTACTTTATCTTGTACACCCACTTGAAGTCAATAGCATGCTTGCCTGGTGGCAAAGGCTCCAACATCCATGTGGTGTTTTGTTATAGAGTTGCAATCTCTTTAGCCATTGCCTCTTGCCAATTAGGATGCTTGATTGCTTGTACAGAACTCCGTTCATCACTGGCTGTAATGATTGCAAAGAAAGCATTATGTATACTAAAAAATCTATCATAAGATAAAAAATGAGATAAAGAATATACCATAGAGTTAGCCGACGTTGTGGGAGGGCAAGACAGTGCGAGAGATGATGGTAATTCAAATTGGTATCTATCTAACTTTTTGGAGATTGTTCGGGTTCGCTTCGATCCAATAGCATCATCACTTCCCTTTGCATCCTGACTTTGCCCCTGTACTTCCTCCATATCGTCTCCAGCATTGCTCAAGCTCAAATTAATCTCGACGGGCTGAATTAGTTGTTGGTTTGTATCGGCCTGGGTAGGCCCAATAGCACCATTCTGCAGTGGACCGATCCCACTGGGATTTTGATGGGCTAGTTCATCAGGACAAGATCTAGAGCTATGTTCGCTCCCTGCACTTGCACTATCAGATAGGATTGCAGGTGTGGATTTGGCTATCAATGGATAGACCACCCACTCTCCATGATTGGCCTAGTAGGAACTCTCTTCCCTTTAACCATGTACATGGTAGTTGCTACATAGGGAAATTTTGCTTATGGAATTGAATATCCCTAGTGACACATATTGTTCTTATCTCCATATCAAAAACCCTATAGCTCTTTTGTCCATCCAGATAACCCAAAAACACACCCGACCTAGCTCTTGGCACAAACTTGTCTTATGTCGCATATTGTCATGGATGTAGCATAGACAACCAAAAGCTCTCAAGTGATCATATGAAGGAGGTCATCCTAAGAGCATCTTATATGGGCTTTTGTTGCCTAAAAGCTTGGTCGGAGTTCTATTAATCAAATACATTGCTATAAAGATGCACTCTCCCTAAAACCTAATTGGTAACCCAGTATGAAAATGTAAAGCTTTAGCTACTTCCAATATATGCCTATGATTATACTCCACTACCCTATTTTGTTGTGATATGCTGGTGCAGGAGGTTTGATGAATTATGCTATTTTCATGAAAAAATGATTGTATTTGGGTTGACAAAAACTCCATTCCATTATCATACGAACCACCTTAACGTGACTCCCATATTGGACCTTAACCAAATTGCAAAACTGAGTTAGGTAATAAAATATTTTGGACTTGTATTTCATCAAATAAATCCAAGTCATGCGACTAAAATCATCAACCACAGATAAAAAATAATGTGCTCATGAAAATGAAGGTATATTGTATGCTCCCCAAATGTCACAGTGAACTAACTCAAAACAACTGGTACTTTTATTCTCTCTAATAGGAAAAGGCAATCTAGCTTGCTTGGCCTTATTACAAGCATCACAAATAAATGAATGTCTTGAATCAAATAAGCAAGATAAACTTGGAATGTGCGTAAATGTTCCAACGGTGCATGCCTCATGTGATGATGCTAAAGAGTCATATTCTATGCTTGATCCACCACATATGCCATCTCTCACCTTCGCACGGGCTCCAAATAGGATAATCCGTCTCACTCTCTATCCACCCCAATCAACCTTCTCATTGGTAATTCCTATATCACACGAAAGTCTCGAAAGAAAGTTAGTGCATAATTGCTATTCTTTGTCAATTGACTAACGATAATAAATTACAGCAAAAATTAGGGACTACAAGAACATCCTCTAGAGATAAATCATTGGTGATTTTAATTCTCCCACTATGATCCCATTTGGAATGCGCATAGGTGTTATAGATCTCAATTTCACATTGCTTATCAATGAATCAATGGAGTGAGTGATCTGTGCTGAAGCGCCTGAATCGATTATCCATGAATTTGTAAAGTTAAATGTTGGAGTTTCTACATGTGCTAGTGCATGTGGATTTCAAAAATTTTTTAAATCTAAAATATAGTAAAAAAATCAGATTAAAATACTTTGAATCTTAGTATGCATTCATCATATGAAAGCACCTATGGATTTAGTTCATATGTTGAAATTAACATAAATTAATTTTAGGATGAAGGAAGAAAAGTCTGTAATCAATTAACATACTTGAATCACTTTTTCTTTGCTTCAAACCTGTAACTAGGGTTAAATGCAATTCAATTCTTGAATTTGGGTTTATCAGGCTCTAAATCAGCAGTACAAGCATCTTGCCTTTACGAGTATCTACAGGACTGACCTCAATTATTTTCTCTTGGATCTTGATTGCTTGAACCAAAGGTCTGAATAGACTTGAACCAAGCCTGGATAGGGATCAACTTGTGAACCCTTTTGATCTTCTTTCTTGATTCTTGAAGAAGCCAAGAACCTTTCTTGATCCTTCAACTAATCAAAAAGAACAACAAATAAGAAGTGGTTATAACTAACTCTCAATAATTTGAGAGGAATAGGAAGAAACCAAGATCAACTGGGTGCCAACCCTTGACATCAAGAAGAATGCCGCCCACTTCTCTCTAAGATCCAAAAAGAGGGACGTCTAGAGAGAGAGGGCATGGGCTAGAGAGAGAGAGGAGAGGGAGCGTGGGCACAGTAGTAGGTGGTGGCAAGGATGAAAGATCATGAGATAATCAGTGAGATAAAACTAGAGTCCTTTAAATAGACATCATAAGGATATCCTACTCAAATTAGGATTCCTCCTCCTGATCATATTGATTTAATCCAAGCCATAAATTAAGCATCCAACTATTGAAGGCCATTGAATTAAATTCAATTAGGTTCAAATCAAGTATAGAAATTGATTAATGCTTATCATATAAGCAAACTAACTACAAAAAGAATTGGATTCACCTAGGTGCTAGAAAGATTAATATGAACCCAATAGAATTTTTCTAAATCCATATTAACTTTTACTTCATAAGCCTAATTATAACTAACCAAGATCTTCTTCCTTTATATGTGATCCTATAGGTTCAATTCTGTCTAGTAGTGAGACATACCATGATCTCTATCATAAGTATCACTGAAATTTTTTTCAGTGGGTCGGAACAGTTTCACTCTAACTCAATAAGAACCATTGATCCAAAATGATCCTATTGACCTCTCACAATCCATCAGTGACATCTAGCAATATGTAGTAGCAATCCAGCATAACCAAAATAGAATCTCTAGATATAATTAATATATGATACAGTCTCTCTATCATGAGTCCCGACTACATGGCAGGTCATGGATAAATTGTTAAATCTCATCATCAATCATATGATAGATCCGATCAGCTCAAATCTAATAATGATTTCAAATAGAAACTCTTTTTCATTAATCATACTGCTATGGCCATAGACTTGTAGACTTAGCTTCTCAAATTTCATAGGACTACTTTTTATCAAGATCGATAGATCCCATCTAGATGCATACTTTGTTTGTATAGCTCAACCAACTAAAGTCAACATCCACTACAAAAACTCATGATTGAGTTAATACTTATGTGTAGTCAAACTATAGCAGTCTTACTATGAGCAACTGTGACACCGTAAGTCAAAGGATCAATTGCACAACTACAATATTGAGATGTCACTGATGATTAGATAGAAATCTATGTGATTTCTCGTATGATCACGCTTAGTATTAGTTATTCTCTAATAACTATCCATACTTACCGCTCAGTATCTTTATACTATAGACTAGAGACTCATCTACTCCAAAAGAAGCGAACTGTATGTCGGTCTATCTGAATCGATTACTGTCCCTATGACTATCTTATGATCGAAAAAAATTTAAAAATCGATCATACATGACTCTGATTCTTAACACTTAAAAATATATATTGTAACATCAATTTAAGGATGATTTAAGGAGACATAATACTTGAATGAAAAAAAAACTTATTCTTTATTGATTAAATCAATAGTTTAAAGTATAAATTTATGTCATAGAATGAACAATGTGTCAGTCAACAATTGATTTTTAGGACATACATCTAATAATCTCTCACTTGGACTAAACCCAATTGGTCATTAATCTAAGCCCCATCTTCTCAAAGTGGGCTTTCATTTTAGGCTGGCTTAACTGCTTTGTCAGTAGATCTATCATATTATCTACGGAGTCTACTCTTTGCATCTCGATATATTGCTTCTTGAGGTAGTCGTTTATGTTGGGATGCGTAGGTAATTTCATGCATGTATTTTAAAATTTTTTCAAAAAGATTATAGCAGAAGATAACTAGATTAATCAAATTAATCTAATATGCATATCATCTAATTATCAAATCAACCTACTCTAGGATCTATGACATGTTATGTTGTATATAAAATCTAAAATAATCTGAAGATAAAATCAGCATGCATGCATATGAGCAGTAGATCATATCTATTTTAATCTGAGATCAGAACTCCATACCTGATCATGGGTCGACAATCTTCGCTACTGAAAGACATGATGGAGAGGATCTTTACTGATTGCTCGCAGCCGCATCGTGTCCAGTCTCTATGAGAAATCCACTCGAAGCTCCGATTTGATCGATCTTCTTGGGAGTGCTAGCTCACGCGAAAATCTTCTTCTTGGCCGATTCGGATCTTTTCTTCAAATCTCTGAAATCTTTTCAGAGATTGAAGATGAACTTCTAGAGGAGATGAAGAGATGAAAGAAAGATGAAGAAGACAATAATTTTTTTCTAATTTATTTTCTCTTCTCAAATTCTTAGAATCAAAAACTTGAAATTTAGATTTTTGCACACACCCCAAGAGAGAGGATCCTCCTATCTATTTTTCATGTCATGAACCATGCCCAAACTTTCACCACATGAAGAACTCTCTTCTGGTATCTTACACACACAAAAGCAACCACAAAAGCCCCTTTTATAGGCATGTAAGGAGATGGGGTGAAGAGTCCTAGTGATCCTGGACTCTTATAGGATTTTGCTTCCCTTCACAATTTTATATCCCAAAACATGCCAAAAAAAATGGGACATCCCTTTTCATATTTGTTTACAGTAAATCAGTTCGCCAACTAATCTTTTAAGAAAAATCTCCTCAAAATATTGCACATATAAGGAGAAAAAAATTTATTGGCGTGGAGAGGTTGACCTGGATGAGAATAGATTCTCCTGATAAGAAATATTTTAAAATCTACTTTTAGAATCTTTCTTTTATCAAAACCAAATCAAATTTAGATGTGAGACAGATAAGGGAAAGCACTCTTTGGTGTGAAAAAATATCATATAAAATAATTTTGTGTGTGGAGATATATTGCATGCAATCTAGATTGGCACAGGGAGAAGAGTCCTATTCCAATAAGGACTCTTAGTTTCCTTATTTGAATCTAAACCAAATCACATCTGGTTTAGCCTAAATAAAATATATGAAACTCAATCTAATTAGGTTCATAAATTTTTAATCAAATTTTAATCAAATTAAGAATTGATTAAATCAAAGTTCTGATCAAATCAGGGATAATTCTTCCTTAGCGATTAAGTCATCTCATAACCTAATCGGATCAAACCTAATTGAATCCAATTCAATTAGATTTTATTTAATCCTCTTTGCTCAATCAAATTGAGCTAATCAGTAATCTAATTGCTAATTAATTTTTTTATTAATTTATTAATACTTGATGAATTAATTTATTATAATTTTTGCATAAGGTTAATCATCAATCGAATTGATAATTAAGCCTTTGAATGATTTTCAATCATTAATCAGCCACATGATCAGTCAGAATCTTCTTTTGAGTGTGATCCCATAAGTTAGAACCTAAGCCGGTAATACAAGAATAACTTTCTGAACCAATCGATATAACCATTTAGCAATGATGATCCGATATCTGGATAGATCAAATGATGGTGAAGTAACATTCAAGAACCTATTGACGTATGGTTACCGTATAATTCATCTCTTTGACTCTAATACTCGAGGACAACCTAGGATTTAACTATCAATCCTAGATAAGTTATCTATATTATATTTTAATCTTTTTTAAATCCATCACATGGATTATCCGGACTCAGATTTTGCTAAATTAAAATACACTGATGCATATCTCCTACTAATTCGAAGGGGTTAATCCCATCTTGACTCACATACCGACTTGACAAGTACTCGACTGCACCCAAAAATCTTTCATCACTGATTAAAAACTAAGTTAGTTTGGCACTAAAATACAGTGAGTTACTTGCAAGTCACTGTGGTGATCTCAGATCAGAGGGACATTATACCCATACCTTTTGCGAGCTACCCTTGACAGTAGAGTACTCTGAAGTTGGTCACATTTAGTGATGATGTACTCATACATCTCACCTACATGCCATACCAGTATCTCTATATCATTTGATTACGAGAACAACCAA
The DNA here is from genome assembly GCF_000442705.2 of Elaeis guineensis. Taxonomy (NCBI): domain Eukaryota; kingdom Viridiplantae; phylum Streptophyta; class Magnoliopsida; order Arecales; family Arecaceae; genus Elaeis; species Elaeis guineensis. Next base: position 5,890,581 of record NC_025999.2, read on the forward strand.
TGTATATGGTACACAACGACCTACACTTGATATTGTTATCGTCCTAGTAATAGCGTATCGTTTGATCACGAACCAATTTAAAGACTATGCGATAAATCCTTCTTTATCGATCAAAGTAGTCATAAGGACTTCATCACAATATAGAAGTTTGTTAGAAGATGTATCTTTGTGATGAAAAATATCAAATAATTTTAATTATTTATTAATTCATATATATTTATAATTGACAGAATCGTCAAACGATTGGCTTTAGGACATAATTTTCAACAACTCCCACGGACTAAAGTCAATCAGTATAGTATCATATATCCATCTTTGATTTATTATTTCAGAACTCTTAGGTATCGAGGCTTTAGTAAATGGGTTGGTCAAGTTTTTCTTTCCATCGATCTTCTAAAGATTGACGTCACATTAACAGATTTTTTGAATAAGATGGTAGCAATGCAGAATGCTTAGTAAGCTAATGGGACTTCAGCTCCTTGGCATGAGCTATAGCTCCAATGCTGTACAATACAGTAGGACCATTATCAGAGGGTACCACTCTTAGCTTGCTAATAAATTTGTACAATCACATCACTTTCTTGCAAGCATCGAATGCTGCAATGCATTCTGCCTCGCAATTTATATTTGGCTATATTGCTTTGCTTGGAACCATTCTAGCAAATTGCTCCATTAGTTAGGATAAGGATGTATTTCGATACGTTCTTGATATTATTATGTTCAACTTAAAATTAGAGTCATACTCCATAAGTTTTAAGTCAGATTCTCCATAACCGAGTCACCGATCCTTAGTATTTCTCAAATACTTAAGGATGATGTTCCAGTGATTCTCATCCAAATCTTGCAACTATCCACTCATTACCCTAGTGAGTATACCATATCCGGTTCTCATACATGATATACATGATAGAATAAATTATACTCATAAACACTCTATATATGTTGGATTGGAAAAACTTAAGTAGTCTCTTAGATCTATCTCTATAGATCTTCATCCCTAGGATGAAAGATGCTTTTCCTAAATTCTTTATGGAGAACTATGATAATAGTGAAATCTTTATTCTCTGTAATATAAGTAATATCATTCTCGATTAAGAGAATTTCATTCACATACAAAATAAAAAATAGATCATAGAAGTATTAATCTATTTGTATTTGCAGAGTTCTTCTTCGTTCTCAATGAAGCCATGCATTTTGATCACTTATCAAAATGCACGTTCCAACTCCAAAATATTTATCATTGCATAAGAGAAAATATCTTGTTATGATCAATACCATAATGTTGACAATATTCTTAGGCAACTAGATGAGCTTTTTAGGTCTCCACCTTCTCGTCTGTGCTACTCTGATCCTATTAAAGATCCACTTACACTCTATGGACTTTTACCCTTCGAGTGAATCAACGAGTGTCCATACATCATTGACCTTCATGGACTCCATTTCGGACCTATTGCTCCAAACCATTAATTAGAGTCGAACCTTTGCATGGTATCCATGTAGGTGATAAATCCTTGTTGTTCTCATCGAGTTCAACAGGATCACATCTAAAATTAGAAATCAAAATATTATCCGACAGATGCGGTACTCTATCGGATCTCCTTAATGGTGCCTCTACAATGGATTCCAAGTTTGATCTAATCAAATATGGTTCTATGGGTTCACCAGATTATTCGATTTTTTACCTGTAGAACTTCATAAGTTCTATATTAAAGGCTTCAGTATCTTCATCAAGGTACTCTTTTTCTGAAAGGAATGTCGAACAACTTTTGTTCTTTAGCAAGGTAGAAGTTATATCCCCTAGATTCTTTGGGATATCCTACAAAATAATATATATAGGATCAGGATCCAAGCTAATCGATCTACAAATATTCGACATAAACTAAACACTCCCAAACCCAAGGTAAAAAGTATCAACTTATGCCTAATCCATATCTCATATGGTGTCTTTGCAACTGATTAATTCGAAATTCAGTTCAGAACATAACAAGCAGTCTTAAGAGCATAACTTAAATGGAGACTGACAGACTTGTAAACATCATCATGGATTAAACTATGTCTAACAAAGTCGATTCCAATAGGAGAGAATCTTATTTCTTCTAGATATGTCAAAACTTACTTGAAATGTATTTTCCTCTTCGGTCTGATTGAAGAATTTCAATACTCTTTCAAGTTTATTTCTCTACCTTATTATGGACTTATTTGAATATTTTAAATCATCCAAATTTATGACAAATATGTTCGTAAATCCAATACATCAGTATGTATCAGATTCAAACATCATTGGTTGTTCACTTTTTCCAACAAAAAGTGACTTGTCATCTTACTAAGGAGATAGGATTGACAGGTTGACAATGATTCACAATCATTGACCTCAAGAATTATCTCCTGTTGATCCTATTCTTATTTATATAATGAGCTTAAATTACCAAAGGTAGGCTTTCATAATATTATCTATTTAGAAGTTGTTTGATTGTGTACAATACACTAACAGGCTGTGACTATTCATAAATGTCATTTCTCAGTGTCCACATGATTTTGACATCATTCATAATGATATCACAAAATCATTAGACAATAGTGACAATCACTAAAATAATTTTTAGAATTGAAAATAAGCTCGACGATTCTTAAAATTAGGATTGGAACATAACTTCCATCTCCAACATTCAGAAATCTCTTGTTGTTTCAATCTTTCTACTAACCTGAAGTCATTACAATAATTTATGTGGACTTCTGATATCCAATACCCAGTAGTAGTATCACAGATAGAGAAATCATAAGGTGTTATCATATAAGTACCTTGTTCAGCAATCCTTTGTTGATTTCTCTTCCTTAGCTGTTCGGATAAGAGACTCTGTCAGACCAGGTTAATCTTAGACTCTTTTGTCAGTTCGGACTCATTAGCCCAAGCATGACTTTTTGCACCTTCTTTTTTTTTCTCAAAAAATTATTGCCACACTGAAGACACATCTTCAGAGGTGCAAAAAACTCCTTCAACATTTGAAGAATTTTCTTCCACTGAGTATCATCAAATTTACAACTAAATTCATGTTCTTTGCTGCTTTCAATAACACCACACGGTGATATGATCATTTGGCCACTTCTGATAGGTACCTTTGATCGCATCATATGTGTTGGATGTGGAACTTAGGTGCTGGATCCATAATCATATTTAGATCCATTCGTGCTCTAGAACTATTCATAACTTTCGATATCAATTATTGAAGTTGGATCTTATAAATCAGTCACTATCAAACAGTGAATGGAGCAACGTACATCTAGCCATAACTAAAAGAAAAACAAGACCTCTATGTTTATGAATTGATTAAGCCTAAAGATTTGGACTTTAGTCTAAAGATTCTTCCACTATTTTATCGAATTGTAGCCTCTACCTCCAATCGAGGAATTACCTTAATTTCTTAGTGGGTACTAGAATCCACACAGACTGCATACAAGCCCGAGGATGGCTCGATCAACCCATATGCATCTATGGGTAGGTTCTCAATCAATTATTTTTTCAAATAATTTTTAGTAATTAATTTTATCTCAGATTTTATTTAGTAGATGATGGGCCTCCACTGAAAGTTTCAGTTAGGTCAAACTATTAACATGAACCTACTCAGTATTTCTAACTAATGAATGATCAGGTCCGAGGATGGCTCGATCAACCCAACCATCATCAGATAGTACAACAAATCATCATATGATGAATGATAATTCCATCATTCAGAGAGAACACCAGACAGATGGCGCCTGCAATGTCAATCAGAAATAATGGATCCATTATCATTCACTTAATGGGAGGCTATGATCTAGTTATCTCCATAACTAGCTCATTTTATGGACTAATAATTTAGAAATTTAATTAATTTAGAGAAGAGATAGAAGAGATCAACCAGTAAACCATAATCCTCCACTGACTTCACTAAGTCATTGAATTGGATTAGGTCATGCTGTTGAAATGGCACCTAGATCAGTCACACTGATCAACCTTAATGACATGGTCAACTCGAATCACTTAGCGTCTAATCAAGATATAATTCATCAAATTGATCAGATAAGTGAGATCGTGGGAGGGTCTGCTAAGCTTGCCTTAGACACCATCGAAATGGCAGGTAAGCCGCTCTCAATTAAAAACATCGATCGAAATACCAAACTTACCTTAGACATCAATTGGTTAATTAGTTTTGATTTGACCAACCTAATGATTGGGTTCAACCACTGAGCCATAATCAAGGTCCATTTGGTCTAATCAAAGACATGGACTTGACCATCTACAACTATTGTATTGGTTCTAGAGAAATTTGATTTAATCTAATTCAATATTTGGTTAGATTTAATCAATTTCTCTAGTTAGTCCATTAACTCTTTGATTCTAACCTTAGTCTAACCCAATTAAGAGGACTGATTTGAGCTAACCCATGCCCTATTTTATGCGAATGACATTAGATCTTTAATTCAAATTCTAGATCTAATCGATTCTACCTTAATTCTCAATTAAGTTCAGCATCAAATGGTTTAGGTTATGGTTTGAAATAATTTCAACTTTTATTTTGTAAATAATTTATATAAATATTATGTAAAGATTTTTATTCTGAAACTGGATCGACTCAATCAACATTGAGCCAGCTACACAAAGAGACTGGGTCAACTCAGTTAAAACTGGATCGACTCAGTAATTTTGTAAGCACGATTCAAGAGTTTCAGATCTGAAAAATTTTATATAATTCTAAAATAAAATCAATCATAACACTTTTAGATCATATCTAAAATTTTATGATTCAAATTTTATTTTATCATGATTAAAATAATTTTAATCATATAATTAGATGCTTATTTTTCATACAATTTGTATCACATACAACAAACCTAGGATTTCAAGATTTAGATTTTGCAGAAAATAATTCTTCCTTTCCATTCTTCTTCATGGGATCTAATCACATGGCACCCCTACACGTCATAAGAGCACCCATCGAATGAAAGAGAGGGCCTTTAGACCTTCTTGCTCCTATGATCGGATGGCCTGGTGATCAATCCAATCCAAGTACTTGCTAATCGGATCATCTAATCTAATCACATATCATATATGCTTGAATTTAGATCTAATCTAAATTATATCAGATCTGACTATAATCTTAGATCACATCTAAATCAGATCATAAACATCACATGCATGACATAAAATTAGATTTTATCAAGATACACAAACTAGGACAATCTTTTCACTGTAAGGGTAAACCCTACAGCAGGACAACCTTATGTCAGTTTGTGCGATCAATCATTAATTAAATTTAGATCAAAATATCACATATCAGATCTAAATAAAATTAAATTTAGATTTAATATGCACATAAATCATATCATAACGAACCTAGGCTCTGATACCACTGTTGGGATGCGTAGGCGATTTCATGCATGTATTTCAAATTTTTTGAAAAATTATAGGAAAGACAACTAGATTAATCAAATTAATCTAATATGCATATGATCTAATCATCAAATCAATCTATTTAGATCTATGACATGTTATGTTGCATATAAAATCTGAAATAATCTGAAGATAAAATCAGCATGCATGCATATGAGCAGTAGATCACATCTACTTCTAATCTGAGTTCAGAACTCCATACCTGATCACGGATCACGATCTCGCTATTGAGAGATATGATGGAGAGGATCTTTACTGGTTGCTACATTGCTGCACATGCATCCGACCTCTACAAAAATCCACTCAAAGCCCGATCTATCGGTCTTCTCGGAAGTGCTAGCTCGCACAAAATCTTCTTCTTGACTGATCTGGATCCTTTCTTCAAATCTCTAAAATTTTTTAAAGTTGAAGATGAACTTTTGGAGGAGATGAAGAGGTAAAAAAAGATGAAGAAGAAAATAATTTTTTTCTAATTTATTCTCTCTTCTCAAACCCTTAGAACCAAAAATCTAAAATTCAGATTTTTGCGCATACCCAAGAGAGAGGACCCTCCTCTCTATTTTTCACATATGAACTATGCCCAAACTTCCACCACATGAAGAACTCTCTTCTAGAATCTTACACACATAAAAGAACCACAAAAGCCCTTTTATAGGCATGTAAGGAGGTGGGGTGAAGAGTCCTAGTGATCCTGGACTCTTATAGGATTCTCTTCCTTCACAATTCTACATCCCAAAATATATAAAAAAATATGGACACTCCTTTCCATATTTTTTATAGTAAATTAGTTTTCACTAATCTCTATAAAAAATATCCTCAAAATGTCATACATATAAGGAGAAAAAAATTTATTGGTGTGGAGAGATTGATCTAGATGAGAATAGATTCTCCTGATAAAGAATATTTTAAAATCTAATTTAGAACCTTTCTTTTATCAAAACTAAATTAATTTGGACGTGAGATAGATAAGAGAAAGTACTCTTTGGTGTGAAATAATCTCACACAAAATAATTTTGTGTGGAGATATATGCATGTAATCTGGTTGGCACAGGGAGAAGAGTCCTATTCCAATAAGGATTCTTAGTTTTCTTATTTGAATCCAAACCAAATCACATCTGGTTTAGCCCAAATAAAATATATAAAATCTAATTTAATTAGGTTCATAAATTTTAATCAAATTTTAATCAAATTAAAAATTGATTAAATAAAATTCTGATCAAATCAGAGATAATTCTTCTTTAGCGATTAGGTCATCTCATAACCTAATCGGATCAAACCTAATTGAATCCAATTCAATTAGATTTTATTTAATCCTCTTTGCTCAATCAAATTGAGCTAATTAGTAATCTAATTATTAATTAATTTTTATTAATTTACTAACACTTGATGAATTAATTTATTACAACTTTTGCATAAGATTAACCATCAATCGAATTGATGATTAAGCCCTTGAATGATTCTCAATCGTTGATCAGCCATATGATTAGTCAGAAACTTCTTTTAAGTGTGACCCCATAGGTTCATACCTAAGCTAGTAGCATAAGAATAACTTTTAAACTAATCAATGTAACCATCTACAATGATAACCCACGTCCGGATAGGTCGAATGATGGCGAAGCAACATTCAAGAACCTATTGGCATATGGTTACCGTATAATTCATCCCTTTGACCCTAATACTCGAGGAGAACCTAGATTTAACTGTCAATCCTAGATAAGTCATCCACATTATATTTCAATCTTTTTAAATTCATCACATGGATTATCCGGCTCAGATTTTGCTAAATTGAAATACACTGATGCATATCTCCTACTAATTCAGAGGGTCAATCCCATCTTGACTCACGCATCGACTTGACAAGTACTTGACTGCACTCAGAAATCTTTCATTACTAAATTAGAAACTAAGTTAGATTGACACTAAAGTACAATGAGTTGCTTGCAAGTCATCGTAGTGATCTCAGATCGGAGGGATACTTGTACCATACCCTTCGCGGCTACCATGACAGCAGAGTGCTCTGCAGTTGGTCATGTTCAGTGATGATGTACTCCTACATCTCACCTGCATATTATATCAGTATCTCCATACCATTTGGTTACGAGGACAACCAATGTATATGGCACACAACGACCTACATTTGATATCGCTATCATCCTAGTAATAGCATATCGTTTGGTCGCGAACCAATTTAAAGACTATGTGATAAATCCTTCTTTATCGATCAAATAGTCCTAAGACTTCATCACAATATAGGAGTTCGTTAGAAGATGTATTTTGTGATGAAAAATATCAAATAACTTTTATTTTTTATCAATTCATATACATTTATAATTAGCACAATCATCAAACGATTGGCTTCAGGACATAATTTCCAACAGCATATGATATGAAACCGCCATTCAATGTGCTTGAATTTTTGATGAGATCGGAGCTCCTTAGAAAGTGCTATGACTCTATTATTGCCATAGTACAGTGGTATGGCATCCGATGTCATTGCATCAAGTTCTGCAGTAAACTTTTTGAACCAGAAGTCTTCTTTTGTAGCATCTGAAGTGACGATATACTCAGCCTCTATGGTCGAATCTGTGATGATGCTCTACTTGAAATACTTCTAGCTGACTGCACCACTATTGCAAACGAACACATACCCCGATGTAGACTTTCTATCATCGAAATCTGACATGAAGTCTGAATTTGTATGACCCTCAATCCATAATTCAGTTGCTCTTTCAAAGACCAAGAATAAATCCTTAGTCCTTCGTAAGTACTTAAAGATATTTTTTATAGCTATCCAGTGCTCCTCGTTTGAATTCGATTGATACCTACTTGTGACATTCACAATAAGGGCAATATCAGGTCGAGTATATTGTATGGCATACATGAGGCACCCTATTGCTAAAGTATAAGGGATCCTATTTATACGCTCGATCTCCTCAGAAGTGGTAGGACACATCATTTTGGAGAGTCGAATACCATATCTAAAGGATAGCAAACTCCTTTTGGAGTTTTTCATGCTGAATTGCTTCAGCACTTCTCTATGTACAGCTTTTATGACAGACCAAGCATCATTGTAGATCATCTCTAAAGATCTTTATTCCAAGGATATAGAATGCTTCCCCTAAGTCTTTCATGGAGAATTTCATAGACAACCAAGCTTTGACTGAGGTCAACATGGGAATATCATTCTTAATGAGGAGGATATCATTTATGTACGGTATAAGAAAGACAAGCACTCTCCCACTGACTCTTTTATAAATATAAGTTTTTTCTTTATTTTTGATGAAATTAAATGATTTGATCACATTATTGAAATGAAGATTCCAACTCTAAGAAGTCTGTTTTAGTCCATAAATGGACCTTTACAACTTGCAAACTCGGTGATCAATATCATCGAACGTGAAATTCAAAAGCTGCTCCATATAGATATCTTCTTTAAGATATCCATTCAAAAAAGTAGTTTTCACATCCATCTGTCAAATTTTATAATCATAGTAAGCTGCAACAGCAAGCAATGTGCGGATAGATTTCAGCATGGCTACAGGTGAAAAAGTATTATGATAGTCAATACTTTCGTGCTGACTATAACTCTTCACCACCAGCCTTATCTTATAGGTCTCTACCTTACTATCGATATCTATTTTTCTTTTGTAGATCTATTTACACCCAATAGGAACAATTCTCTTAAGTGAATCCACTAAAGTCCATACTTGGTTCGAGTGCATTGAGTCAATTTCTGACTTTATTACATCTAATCATTTTTCAAAATCGTTGTCAGACATCGCTTCATCAAAAGTACTAGGATCATCATCATGACCCCCATCTCCTACGAAAAATGCTTTCTCTACATCCTCTTTCAGCATACCCAGGTATCTTTCAGGAGGATGAAAGATTCTATCTGATCTACAAGGTAGAGGTGGAACATTAACTACTGGCTTATTATGGATGGATTTTTGAGGATTTATAGCTCGTTGCTCTTCAGAGACATTCTCGTCTAGCTTAACTAACTTTCTACTATCGCCATCCTGGATAAAGTATTTTTTTAAGAATGTGGCATTGCAACTCACAATCACATTATGATTATGTGAAAAGTAGAAATAGTATCTCATGGATTCTTTGGGATACCTTATAAATTGAGCTATAACAGATCTATCCTCTAACTTGTTAGCTTTTTATCTCTTGACATAGGCTGGATATCTCAAAGTCTTAAAGTAACTCAGACTCAGCTTCTTACTGTGCCATATCTCATATGGTGTGGTCGAAATAGATTTAGAAGGAATCCTATTTAAAATATGCATCATGATAAGTAAGGCGTGTCTCTAAAAAAATATGGATAAATCAGTGAAGCTTACCATGAATTGGACCATATCTAATAGGATCCTATTTCTCCTTTCGGATGCCCCATTGAGTTGAGGTGTGTCGGGAGGAGTCCATTGAGCGACTATGCCATTCTTTTTAAGATATTTCTAAAATTCAGTACTCAGATATTTTCCTCCTCAATCAGATCGAAGGACTTTGATGAGTTTACCTGTTTGTTTCTCTATCTCATGCCTAAATTCTCTGAACTTTTCAAAGGCTTCAGATTTATATTTCATGAGAAATACATATCTGTACCGTGACAGATCATCAATAAAGATAATAAATAGCTATAACCACCCCTGACCTGTACATCAAATGGGCCACACACGTTGGTGTATACCAGGACTAGTAACTTAGTGGCCCTTTTCCTTTGTCCTACAAAGGGTAAGTTAGCCATTTTTCCTCGAAGACATCATTCACAGGCCGAAATGGATTCAGATTTAACCAAGTCAAGGATCTCATCCTTTTTCAGTCTGTTTATCCTATCCTCTCCTATATGGTCAAGCCTATAGTGCCACAAGTACTTATGGTTAAACTCATTTCTGGATCTCTTTTAGCCTACAACACTCACTACTTACTCATTTAGGTTTACATTAACATCAAAATGTAAGTGATAAAAACTGTCAAGCAAAAGACCAAATGCAATCAATTTATTTCGTAAATAAATGAAATAATAGTTTTTATTAAATTAAAAAATAAATCCATCCTATGTTGGTATAGAAATTGAAATTAAATTTTGGCTATCTACAGGAATAAAATAACAGCTTTTTAAATCTAATCTAAAACCTGACGGTAATCTAAGAGGGTAGGTTCCAATAGCTTCTGTAATAATTTTTGCTTCATTGCCGATCTAAAGGATCATGTCATCTTACCTCAATCTCCTACTTCTTATTAGATTCTGCATTAAAGTACATATATGAGTACTAGAATCAGAGTCCAATATCTAACTAGAAGTAGAAGAAATCGCTAGGTTAGATTCTATTATGAGCATACCTTCAGAAGGTTGTTCATCCTTTTTCATCTTCAGGCTCTTTAGGTAAGATGGACAGTTTCTCCTCCAATGACTGTCGGAGTTGTAGTAGAAACACTTTTCCTTCTCCACATCTTTCTTCAAAGTATCCTCTTAGGTTTGCTCTCTTTCTTCTATTTCTTTGCAGGCTTATTCTTTTTCTTCTTTAGAGATTTTCTCTTGGAAGATGCTTGCTCAACAGTAAGAACAGAGCCCCTTGAACTTTTCAAGATACCCTCAATAGTGACCAGCATATTGACCAACTCGGATAAGTTACAGTCTAGTTTATTCATATGGTAGTTTAAGATAAACTGTCCAAATGAACTAGTCAGAGATTGGAGGATCAAATCCACCTTTAACTCCCTCTGTATAGTTAGGCCAAACTTCTCAAGCTCCTCAAGGTCCTTGATTATTATCATACAATGATTATGGACTAATTATCCGTCATGCATCTTCATATTGAACAATCACTTGGATAATTCGAAGCATACGGTCTGGCTCTGCTCATCGTACAGCTCTTGCAGGTGAGTAATCATGGCACGGACAGTGGACATGTGCTTATGCTGGCTCTGCAACTTGTTTGATATGGAAGCCAGCACATAGCACTTCACTGTAAGGTCATCATCTATCTATTTGTCTAGAACAACTTTTTGCTCTATTATAGAATGGATTGGTAAAGCTGGAGCATCCTGATCGAGTACATACCCAATCTTCTTGGATGTCAGGACTATCCTGAGGTTTCTAAGTCAGTTCTTAAAATTTATGTCAGTCAGACGGTTGGTTTTAAGGATGCAAGCTAGTGGGTTAGAGGTTGATATTTTTTATCTGAGAGAGTAGAGATTCTAATTAGATATTCATACTTAAATTTATATTTGCTCTAGAGACTTTTAGATGTAAATAGACTCCCATCATTTTTTCGGATTTTGACACTCCCCGGATGGAAAGCGAAAATCCAACGCGATTAATGTAAAGTTTCTAATAGGTGTTGCGGTCTCACCGATGTCATGCACCTTACCTAACAGTTATTAATGACACGCACACTGATGCATAGGCAACTCTTTGCCCAGATGCTTCTTTAAACATATTGCAGCGACTTGGTCTTTAAGTCATGTGAGCTCAGATAACACATATTGCCCCACTCCTTAGTTAAGCCTGACCCACTATTCACAAGCAGGTGTGAAGCCATCATTGAGTTCCTCAGATAACACATATTAGGCCCAACTTCATCTTTACTTTGGAGCAACTCTTTGCTAGTAGAGTGGTTGCGTGTTCTTAATATAACTGAGCCACTGTAACCAACTGAGAATAGTCAATGCTAGTACCACACCCGTACTTCTACAATGATGGAAGACCATAAGGCTTAATATTGATTAGGGAGGTTTAGATCAGATCTCATCTAATCAGTCATGATATGATGGATCTAATTGGTATGGACTAAACCAAAGCTCCTTAGCAATTAATGAACTCAATCATCCAATTGGCCAGATAAGTGAGATCTGTGAGAAGATATGCTATTAACTCGCAGTAGGCTAAATTGTCTAGGTGAGTAACTTTCTAATTAAAAATCATCGATCGAGACTTGCTTTAGATACCAAATAATTTATTAGTTTCAATTAATCAGTTTAGGTGACTCGGATTCAAGCCATAAAGCCAAATTAAGTCTTTAGGTTGACTCGATTCTATATATGGGGTTCAATCGACTCAATCTACAATACTTGTAGAATCATAAGCTTAATTGATCTAATCCAAATCAATATTTAGTTTAATCAATAGATACATCAATTTTTATCCAATATGATTTAATCATAACCTAAGATGCAGTCCAATTACATGATCTAATGCAAAACTATCCATACCCAACAATTCATGCACACACTAATTTTAGGTCATAAAAATAATTTTTAAATCTAAATTCATTACATAAAAAGTAAGTTTTTAATTTTTGAAATACTTTCAGAACATGCATGCAATCATATATCATATATATAAAAAATTTTAGATTTTTTAAAAATTAATTTTAGATCTAAACATACCATCATATATCGCATACATAAAAAATTCAGATCACAGAAATTTAATTTCTAACCTATGTATGTTTTCATATATCACATATATGAATAAAAATTAGAGCTAAAATATTTTTTAGATCTGAACATAAATATATACATCACATGTATGAATTTAAATCAAAATTTTGAAAATAATTTTTAAAATTTTTATACTACTTTCATACATGTGAACATGTGGCTCTGATATCATTATTAGAGTTTCTACAAGTGCTAGTGCATGTGGATTTTATTTTTTTTAAATTTAAAATATAATAAAAAAATTAAATTAAAATATTTTTAATCTTAACATGCATTCATCATATGAAAGCACATATGGATCTAGTTCATATGCTGAAATTAATATAAACTGATTTTAGGATGAATAAAGAAAAATCTGTAATCAATTCACATACTTGAATCACTTTTTCTTTGTTTCAAACTTGTTACTGGGGTTAAACTAATTCAATCTCTAGATCTGAGATTGATCAAGCTTTGAATCAGCAGCACGAGCATCCTACTTCTATGGGTATCCATAGGGCCAACCTTAGTTATTTTCTCTTGGATCCTGATTGCTTGAATCAAAGGCTTGAATAGGCTTGAACCAAGCCTGGATAGGGATCAACTGGTGAACCCCTTTGATCTTTTTTTTTGATTTTCGAAGAAGCAAAAAATTTTTCTTGATCTCTTAACTAATCAAGAAGAACAACAAATAAGAAGTAGTTGTAACTAACTCTGAACAACTTGAGAGAAATAGGAAGAAACCAAGATCAACTTGGCGCCAACCCTTAACACCAAGAAGAATGCTACCCACTTCTCTCTAAGATCCAAAAAGGGGAATGCCTAGAGAGAGAGGGCGTAGGCTAGAGAGAAAGAGAAGAGAGGGGGTGTGGGCATAGTAATAGATGGCGGCAAGGATGGGAGATCATGAGATAATCAGAGAGATAAGGTTAGGATCCTTTAAATAGGCATCATAAGGATATCCTAATCAAATTAGGATTCCTCCTCCTAATCATATTAAAAGTCCTAGCCATAATATATTTGGACCAAGTAAATGGGACACCACCCATAATTCACCCATGCCCACACCTAGTGCTAGGCATCCCATCATATGAAATTCAATTAAATGCTCACAAATCAGTCCATATAGTTTCATAAATTTACTTCAAAGGTTCTTGATCAAATCAAGATGAATAAAATTAAAAAACTCTTTTTTGATTTAATCCAAGCCATATATTAAGCATCCAACCATTGAAGACCATTGAATCAAATTCAATTAGGTTCAAATCAAATGTAGAAATTGACTAATACTTATCATATAAGCAAACCAACTATAAAAGGAGTTGAGTTCATCCAGGTGCTAACAAGGTTAATATGAACCCAATAGGATTTCTTTAAATCAATATTAATTGGTGCTTCATAAGTTCAATTATAAGTAATCAAGGCCTTCTCCTTTTAGTGTAACTTCATGAATTTAATTTTGTCTGGTAGTGAGACATATCATGATCTCTATCATAGATATCATCAAAATTTTTTTTAGTGGGTTGGAATAGTTTCACTCTAACTCGATAAGGATTATTGATCCAAAACGATCCTATTAAGCTCTCACAATCTACTAGTGATATCTAGCAATTTATAGTGACAACTTAGCAAAATTAAAATAAAACCTCTAGATATAGTTAATGTATGATACAATCTTTCTATCGTGAGTTCCGACTAGATGGCAGATCATGGATAAATCATCAAACTTCATCATCAGTTATATGATAGATCCGATCAGCTCAAGTTCAATAGTGATTTCAAATGAAAACTCTTTTTCATAATCACACTGCTATGGCCATAGACTTGTGGACTCAACTTTTCAAATCTCATAGGACTATTTTTTTCTATCAAGATCGATATATCTCATCTAGATGTATCCCTTGCTCGCACAGCTCAACCAACTGAAGCCAAAATCTACTATAAAAATTCATGATTGAGTCAATGCTATCGACTATAAGCAACTGTGACACCGCAGGTCACAAGATCAGTCATATAACTACAACATCAAGATGATCACTAACAATTAGATATAAATCCATGTGATCTCTTGTATGGTCATGCTCAGTACTAGTTATTCTCTAACAACTATCTGCACTTGTCGCTCAGTATCTCTATACCGTAGACTAAAGACTCATCTATCTTGAAGGAAGTGAATCGTGTGTCGGTCCATCTGGATCGATCATCATCTCCATGACTATCCTATGATCGAGAGTAATTTAAGAATCGATCATATATGACTCTAATTCTCAATACTTAAGAATATGTATTGTAACATCAATTTCAAAGATGATTTAAGGACACATAATACTCGAATGAAAAAAAAAATTATCCTTTATTGATTAAATCAATAGTTTAAGGTATAAATTTGTATCATAGAATGAATAATATGTCAGCCAACAATTGACTTCTAGGATATACATCTAACATTAAATACCTTACTAGTGAAGTTTAATGGGCCAATAGCTTGGCCTTATCCTAGTACGCTCGGTAGCTAATTGTATTGTGCTACATTAAGGCCTAGAATAGGGGACTACACTCCTAAATCTACTTTCGTCACTGTAATGATGGCTAGGCTCTCTTGCACTTAGGTTGGGCCCATTGTCATAGCTCTCGGCCCACCCTTGGGCCTTCATCTCCACTTTAGCGGGTAGCCCATCAGCTCAAAATACTTCTCCTTGCTGTGGTCCACTTTTATAGTGTTTACATGTAGGTCTATCTAAGCTAATGGATCAGTTGCTTTACCCTACTCCTTTCTTATGAGTATCTTTGCCATTCGAGGTACCAAAGCAAGAGTTCTCTAGCATCTTGGCCATCAATGCCACTGCATCTATAGTAGGATTTCAAGATGTTGCAACTTCTTGTTATTTTTCTTCTTGGTTGGTGATAGAGAAGGCATGATCGAGACTGTAATGGATCTGTAGTTAGAATTTGGGAGCAGATGGTATTAAAAGTGCTATCAAGAAAATTGTAGACCTTCTCCCTCTCATGCATGTTCTGGCATCTTTTTGACACATTATATATGCATCTACCACACGTACACTAAGGGATGGGATTGAGTGTCTGCAACTCATCCCACGATCCTCTTAACTTTGTGTAATATATATGCTGCCACCCGAGCCTTCTCTTGCTGCAATAATGAGATTGTCCATCTAATTTGATAAATCCTTGGTGCATTACCTTCTGAGTAGTGTTCTTCAAGGTCGAACTAGATGTCCCTAGTGCTCTTTGCGTATCAAACGCTTTCAAGAAGTTCTTGAGCCATGACTTGACTATGGCATCACAATACATCCGATTTTTCAAATCATATGAGTCATTTTCTAATTTTGGGATTGTGCCATCCACAAATTCTACTTTGTTTTTTGCATTCAAGGCATCTTTCATACTTTGCCTCTAGGTATTGTAATTTTCTTCAGTCAGTAATGCCGTCACAAATACCTACCCTAGATTATCCGATGGGTGCATGTGGAAGGGCGAATTGAAATCCACAATTTCTATCTGGTTCATGGCTACGCTTGTCCTTCCTACGACCTCACCAGGAGTCCCAACTCTATTGGTTCTCAATTTTTTAGCCTCGGTAACTTTTATGGCTTCGGTCTTTTGCACTTCACTCATGTTGATAGTGGTAGTGATAGATGTCACAACAGGATGGTTTATGTTTTAGGATTTTCGACTACAGAGGTAAACCTGCTCAGAGACCGTGACATGTTTATTGCTGCATGAAAAATATCACTTTCATTGGGTCTATGTATATACATGGTTACAGGCTATTACAAAAAGTATCGGTGAAATTTGGCTATTATAAAAGATATGGGTAAGATATTGCTATCGCAAAAAATATGGATGAGATATGATTATTACAAAAGATATGGATGAGATGTGACTATTACAAAAGATATGCTAGACTAAAAAATTAGAAAACCAGAGGATATGCAGGAAATTAGGTAAATGCAAATATTAAGTGACCAATAATATATATGCAGCTCAAGAGGCATGGATCTTGAAGAGGTAAGACAAAATTAGGAGGGGGCTCCCATACATAGAGACTGCCTCCTTTTGATCGATGAGTATCATGTTCTAAAAACTATAAACCAATTTATCGAAGGTATGTATTGGATTGTTGATGATTAAGGATAGATGCATATCAACTGGACATGGACTATATATTGATAAATATTATATTTTAAAAATTATGTATCGATTTACTTGAGTGTATGTATTATATCATTGGATGATTAATTTAATAAGTGGGCATCAGTTGCCTAAGATTGATGAATATTAATTTTTCTTTTTTTTCTTAAGTGGGTATGTAGAAAAGAGGCTGAGATAGGGATTCTAGAAGAGAAAGAAGAAGGATACAGGGGATGAAAGAAATGGAACGGATAATTTTTTTCTTTTTTTTTTTTCCTTGTAAATGGCGGGACGGATGGACCAAGTTTGTAGGAGACATCTCTCGTCTTGCCTTTCTTTTTGCCTCTTTAAGATATGTGCCAAAAGTTACATGGCCAAAAAAGGACACACCACCAGACGATTTTCTCTTGTGCTTGCACCGAATGATTTCTATTCCAAGTGCAACATCCATCTCCTTTCTCTTCTTCCCATCATGAGAAACCATCTCTTCCATCGCCTATCTTCCTCCTTTTTGCGTCACCACCACCTCTTATTCCGTCACTAGCTACCATCAATCTGGCTTCTTTCCGACCTTCATCTCTATATCCCTCTCTCCCATCTGCTCCACTTTCTTTTCCTTCTTTCTTTACGAATGTTTTTCCTCTCTATTTTTTAGGTACAAGTGGGTGGTTATACTACTTTGGCATGGGAGCAGCCCATAAGATCTAGATACAAAATGTTTCACAAGGCTGGTGGGCAAGGATCACCTTGTCTTCAAATCCAATATCCGGAATACTTAGCTACAAAGGATGCAATCCAATCTACTACATTATTCGCCTTTTAGTAAACATGCTGGATTGACATCGTAGCATAATGACAAAGAATAGTCAAGCTATTACAGAGGAGCGGATGTCCCTCCAGCTATATCATGTTGCCCCTGATCCAACCAATGACGGTAACATAATTTTTTTCAATAAAAATTCAGTCTGGCACAGATGATATCTGCCCAGATGGCATGCAGCTTAGCCCTTAGAACTGAAGGCCCCAAGAGATAGTAGCCTCCAGTTACCAGCAACTTGGCATTAGGGCCATAGATGACAAAATCCATGCCGCCACTACAAGAAAACTGACTATTAGCAATGGCTAATTACCGTCGGTAATAATCAGTTTGTTGTTGCTAATATCATCGCTAAAAATCTGATAAAAATACCCTCGTCGCTAATTGCCATTATTAGCGATGGTGATTTTGCCGTCACTAATAATGATAATTAGTGACGGCATTAGCGACAGTATGCCATCGCTAATAAATTTTTTTTATTTTTTTAAGTATAATTTTAAAAAAATACTAGCGACGGTATTCGCGACGACTTGTTGTTGCTAATAATTTTTTATTTTTTAATTATAATTTTTAAAAAACTATTAGCGACGCAAGCTGTCGCTAATGTTGTTGCTAATAGTTTTTTATTTTTTTAAAAAACTATTAGCGACGGCATCGTCATAGCTAATGCCGTCGCTAATAATTTTTTTTTAAAAAAAAATTTATAATAAAATATTTAAAACTTATTTATAATTATTTTTTAAAATTTATTATAAATAAAATAATAATTATTTAACATAATTATAAATAAAAAATTAATTATATTATATTAAAAATTTAAATTATTTAATATAATTTCTTGTAGAAAACTAAATGAGCATAGCTGTTAATAGTGGATGTCTGTTAAGTCATTAAAATATGAAACAGAACAAAATAATCTATTTTCTATATTCATATTGAAGTGAAATGGCTGAAAAATCACAAAGATAGTCAAGAAGAAGGGGGGCAAATAAGCAAGAGTTAAAGAAAGAAGTGAAGCATGCAGAATTTTCAAATATTTTAAGATGATCGATGGCACTTTTATACATTGATTTCATTGTATTCCATTACTTTGTTCACTGAACTGGTGTAAGCTGATTTACTCCATAAATTATGCTGGACAAAACCTTGGACCATTATCAAGGTATGAAAATTATCCAAGTATTAGAATGAACAACTGGAAGCTAGCCATTAAATGAGGGCACTGCTTGCTTAAAGTTAATAAAAAAGCATGCATGTGGTGGCAATGGCTGAGAACACTCTTTGATGTCCTTTCTTATTTCAAATAACCAAAGCTATCATTCTGTTGGAATTCATATGTAGGGGCATGCATGCGTGTTTCAAAATTTTATTTTCTAAACACCATAGTGAAATAAAAGATTAAAACACTTTTAATCAATATCATGCATGCATAAAAATATAAACCATAAGGATTTACTTCATATGTTGAAATTGTACATATGCTGAAATTTAACATATGATCGAATCACATACCTGTTTCATAATTTTTTTCTTCAAATCTAGATCTGGAAGAGAAGAGGCTCTCTCTTTGCCGCATAAGTGTCCAACCTCTACGAGTATCCACTCGGGATCAATCTGGAATAGTCCTCTTAGGATTAAATTTTTTTCTCTAAAAAAATTCAACTTTTTAAATCTGAACGAAGTCTGGATCGCGATCAACTCTTGATCTCCTTCCTTGATCTTCTTCTTCTCTTTTTCTCTTGCATTTCTCCCTTGCTTTATACTGCTACCAACATCAGAAACCAGTACACAAAAGGGGATGCCAAGACCCTTGTGGGCGTGAAGAGATGGGACGCCCAAGGTGGGGCATGTGGGACGCCCAAGGGAGAAGAGAAGGGGAGGAGAAGAGAGGGCATGGGGGTCTCTCTAAGAGGTGTGGGGCTGCTAGTTTTTATTGCTCTAGAGATCTTAAGGGAGGTCCCTTTAAATAGGCATAAGGATTAAATCCTATTCAATCTCATAATATAAGTTCTAGTTGCATTAGGTTTCCTAATAACTTAAGTTATTCAACTTCCAATAGAAATCCTATTAGGTGCTAACTCTTGGAGCCCTTGCACCCCTATAAACACATCCCAAAGTGCACCCAAGGGATGCCCCATATAAGATCAAAAAGCCTTTTAATCATGGGACATGCCTAACTTGATCAAATCAAGGTGGCGCCCAAAAATAGCTATCAAGAAAATTAATTAGGGACTTGCATCCTTAATTCATTTGATCCAAAATCTTAGATACCCAACAATTGGAGTCCAATAAATCTAATTCATTTAGGTTATTAGCAGGTAATTAAGTTTGAATTATCTTATTAAATAAGAAATCTAAATATAAAAAGAAAATTGGATCCAACTATGTACTAGCAAGGTTACCTTGAACCCAATCGGATTTTTCTAAACCCAATTGACACTTCATTGTTCAATTGCTAATTTCAGGCCTAATCCCTTTTTTATGTGATCCCATAGGTTCAATTCTATCTGATTGTGAGATATACAATGATTTCTATCAAAGTAATATTGAAACTCTTTTCAATGGGTCGGAACAATTCTACTCTAACTCATCAAGGATTGTCGATCCAGAACAACCCTAGTGAGCTCTCACAATCCATCAGTGACACCTAGCAGTATGTAGTGGCAACCCAATAGAACTGAAAATAAACTTCAAGGTGTAGTTAGCGTATAATTGAATCCCTCTATCGTGAGTCCCAACTAGATGACAGGACATGGATAAATCGTCAAACCTCAACACAGTCATATGATAGATTCGATCAGCTCAAGTCTAATTGTGATTTCAATAAAATTTTTTTTTCATCTATCACATCACTGTGGCCACAGATTCTCAGACTTAGCCTCTCAAATCCCATAGGACTACTCCTCTCTATCAAGATCGATAGATCTCATCTTGATGCACATTCTACCCCTACAGTAGAACAAATGTCACCAACATCTACTACAAGGGCTCATTGAGACCCATATTTATGTGTCAGTTAAACTCCAAGAATCTCACTGCGAGTAGTAATACTATCTCAGGTCAAAAGATCATTCACACAACTATAGCATCGAGACAATCACTGACGATCGAATAGAAATCCAAGTGATCTCTCGTATGGTCACGCTCAATACTAGTTATTCTCTAACAACTACCCGCACTCATCACCCAGTATCCCTATACTATAGACGAGAGACTCATCTATCTCGAAAGAAGCAATCTATATGTCGGTCTATCTGAATCGATCACCATCCTCATGATGATTCTATGATCGAGAGTATTTAAGAATTAAATACATGTCTATAATTCTCAATATTTTGAGAATATGTATTGAAAGTTAATTTCATGAACGATTCAAGGACACATCACACTTGAATGAAAAATAAACTTGTCCTTTTATTGATCAAATCAATATATAAAATATAAAATTATGTCTTAAATTTATACAATGTGTTAGCCATATTGACTTCTAGGATATACATCTAACAATCTCTCACTTGGATTAAAACCAATTGGCCACTAATCTAAGTCCCATCTTCTCAAGGTATACTTTCATTTTTAGTAGGCTCAATTATTTTGTTAGCAGGTCTGCCACGTTGTCCATGGAGTCTACTCTTCGTACCTCGATATATTTCTTTTCGAGATAGTCGCATGTGATATGATACAGCTACTCGATGTGCTTCGATTTCTGATGAGACGTCGGCTTTTTAGCAAGTGCTATGGCTCTATTGTTGTCGCAGTAATGTGGTATGGCATTCGATGTCATAATCACAAGTTCTGTGATGAACTTCTTGAATCAGAAGTCTTCCTTTGCAGCATCCGAAGCAGCGACATACTCTGTCTCTATGGTCGAATCCGCTATGATGGGTTGCTTGAAACTCTTCCACCTGATAGTATCATCATTGCAAACGAACACATATCCTGACATAGACTTTCTATCATTAGGATCAGACATGAAGTCTGAATCAGTATACCCCTCGACTCGCAACTCAGAACCTCCTTTGAAGACCAAGAATAAATCTTTAGTTCTTCTTAAGTACTTAAAGATGTTCTTCACAGCTATCTAGTGCGTCTAGCCTAGATTCGACTGATATCTATTCGTGATACTCACAGCAAGGGCAATATCAAGTCGAGTACACAGCATGACATATATGAGGCTCCCTATGACTAAGACATAAGAAATCTTACTCATGCGCTGAACTTCCTCAGATGTGGTCGGACACATCGTCTTGAAAAGATTAATACCATTCTTAAGAGGCAAAAGTCATCTTTTAGAGTTTTTCATGTTGAACCTCTTCAGCATTTTTTCTATGTAGAGCTTTTATGATTGACCTAGCATCCGTTTAGGTCTATCCATATAGCCTTTATTTCGAGAATATAGGATGCTTCTCTTAGGTCTTTCATGGAGAATTTCTTGGACAACCATCTTTTGATCATAGTTAGCATGGGAATATCATTCCCAATGAGGAGAATATCATCCACGTACAATATGAGGAATATTACTGTGCTCTCACTGATCCTTTTGTATACATATGGTTCCTCTTCATTTTTGATGAAATCAAACGATTTGATTGCCTCATCAAAATGATGATTCCAACTCCAAGAGGCTTGCTTTAATCTGTATATGGACTTTTGCAGCTAGCAGACTCTGTGATCACCATTACCAGATATGAAATCCAAAGGCTGCTCCATATAGATATCTTCCTCAAGATATCCATTCAGAAAAGCAGTTTTCATATCCATCTGCCAGATTTCAAAATTATAGTAAGCTACAACAGCAAGCAGAGTGTGGATGGATTTCAGCATGGCTATGGACGAGAAGATTTTTACCACAAGCCTAGCTTTATAGGTCTGTACCTTACCATCGGTACCTATTTTTTTTTTGTAGATCCATTTACACTCAATGGGTACAATATGCTCAGGTAGATCCACTAAGGTCCATACTTGATTCGAGTGTATCGAGTTAATTTCTGACTTCATCGTATCTAACTATTTTTCAAAATTAATGTCGGACATCATCTCGTCAAAAGTATTATGATTATCACCATGACCCCTATCTCTCATAAGAAATATTTTCTTTACTTCCTCTGTAAGCATACCCATATACCTTTTAGGAGGTCGGGAGATCCTACTAAATCTACGAGGTGGTAGAAGAACGTCAACTACTGACTCAAGAATAATGGGTTTCTGAGGATCTATAGCTCTTTGCTCTTTAGAGACCTTCTCTTCGAGTTCAACTAACATCTCACTACCACTATTCTGGATAAACTATTTTTCTAGAAATATGACATTTCGACTCACAATCACATTGTGATCTTGTGGAAAGTAGAAGTAGTATCTGATGGATTCTTTTGGATACCCTTTGAAACGAGCTATTACAGATCTATCATCTAGTTTATCAGTCATTTGTCTCTTGACATAGGCTAGACATCCCCAAGTCTTAAGATAACCTAGACTCGGCTTCTTACCGTACCATATCTCATACGGTGTAGTAGGAACGAACTTTGATGGAACCTTATTCAATAGGTGAATGACAGTTAATAAGGCATATCCCCAAAGATATAAGGGTAGATCAGTGAAGTTCATCATGGACCTGACCATATCCAATAGGATCCTATTTCTCCTTTCGGATACCCTGTTGAGCTGAGGTGTTCCGAGAGGAGTCCATTAAGAGACTATACCATTGTCCTTAAGATATCTCAAAAATTTTCGACTAAGGTATTCACCTCCTCGATCAGATCGAAGAACCTTAATGGGGTTGTTTGCTTTTCTACTTTATGTCTGAATTCTTTGAACTTTTTAAAGGCTTCAGACTTATGTTTCATGAGATACACATACCCATACCTAGATAGATCATCGATAAAAGTAATGAAGTAGCTATAACCATCCCTGATCTATATATCAAATAGTCTGTATATATCAGTGTGTACCAAGGGAAGTAACTTAGTGGCCCTTTCCCCACATCCTACAAAGGATAACTTGATCATTTTTTCTCGAAAGCAAGATTCATAAGCTAGATATGACTCTTGATTAAGAGAGCCAAAGATCCCATCTTTTTTCAGTTTGTTTATCCTGTCCTCTCCAACATAAACAAGTCTATGATGCCACAAGTACTTCTGGTTAATTTTATCTCTAGGTCTCTTTTGACCTACGGTACTCACTAATTGCTCATTTAAATTCACATTTGCATCCACATGCAAGTGATGTAGACTATCAATTAAAAAACCTCGTGCAACCAATTTATTTAGTAGTAAATGAAATAAAAATCTTTATTGAAACTAATTTCAAAACCTTCCTATGCTAGCACAGACACGAAAATCAAATTTCGACTAGCTATAGGAACATAATAATAGTTTTTTAAATCAATCTAATACCAGATAATAATCGAAGAGGATAAGTACCAATGGCTTCTGCGATAATTTTTGCTCCATTGCCGACTTGTAGGATCATATCACCTTTCCTCAACTTCATATTTTCTATTAGATCCTGTACTAAGATACATATATGAGCACTTGAGCCAGAGTCTAATATCCAACTAGAAATAAAAGAAATCGTAAGGTTAGATTCAATTATGAGCATACCTTCCGAAGGTTTATCACTTTTTTTTGTCTTTAGGCTCTTCAAGTAGAGTAGACAGTTCCTCCTCCAATGATCTTCAGCATCACAGTGGAAATACTTTTCTTTTGCTTCGACCTTCTTTGGAACATCCTTCTTTGGCTTGCTCTCTTTCTTCTATTTCTTAGCAGATTTAGTCTTCTTCTTTCTAGTAGACTTTCTCTTAGAAGAAGTCCGCTCTACAATGAGAATAATATCCCTTGAACTCTTTAAGGTTCCTTCTATAGTGACCAACATGTTGACCAATTCAGGTATAGTGCAATCGAATTTGTTCATGTGAAAATTTATAATAAATTGACTATATGAACGCGTAAGGGATTGAAGGATTAAATCCATCAGTAATTTCTTTTATATTTTAAGTTCGAGATTCTTAAGCTTTTCAATATCCTTGATTACTATCATATAGTGCTCATGGACTGACTGTCTTTCGTGCATCTTCAAATTGAAGAGTCTCTTGGATACTTCGAAGTGCACAGTACGGCTCTGCTCACCATATAACTCTTGCAGATGAGTTATCATAGCTCTGACAGTGGGTATATACTCATATTGGTTTTGTAACTCATTTGACATAGATGCCAGCTTATAGCACTTGACCCGACTGTCTTCATCCATCCACTTTTCATGTTGCTTTTCTTAGACATCAATAAATTGATCAGATCAGCTAATGGAATCAATTAAATAACCACCTCTCAATTATTTACCTTAGAGACCAATAGGTCAATTGATCAAAATAGGTTAACTCAAGCGAATCGGACTCAAATCATCAAGCCAAATTAGGTTCTTAAATTAATCGATTCTTCATATGGGACTGAATCAATTTGATCAACAATAATTGCATGATCATATAACTTAATTGATCTAACCCACATCAACACTTAACTCAGTTTGATCAATTACTTAATCGAATTAGACCCATATGATTCAAATCAAAAATCCTAGATGCGATCCAATTATATGACCTAATTTTTGATTTTTTCATAACCAAAATCTTCATGCACAAATATAAATTTTAGATCTAAATTCTTTGCATGAAAGTATATTTTAAATCATAAAAATAATTTTCAGATTTAACATACAAATATATATCTCATATATGCATATAAAATTCAGATCTAAATAAAATTTAGATCAACAACATGATGTCATATATCTCATATACTAATCATAGATCATATTGAAAGTAATTTTATGACCTAAATATGTAATCACATATCTCATATATACATCATAAATCAAGTCATATAAAATTTTAGATTTATGCATGCATTTATATATCATATGAATATGAACTAGAAACCGTTCTAGATCAAAATTCAGATCTATGCATGTTTTAACATATCAATTATATATTCTAAAATTAAATCTAAAATAAAATTTTAAATTTAAAAATTTATCTATACATATCATATATCAAGAAAAATCAGATTTTAATTTTTTTTTCAAAACATGTATGTCAATTTTATGCATATAAAACTCATGGCTCTGATACCACAGTTGGAATTCGTATGTAGGAGCATGCATATGTGTTTCAAAATTTTATTTTCTAAATATCATAGTAGAATAAAATATTAAAATATTTTTAATCTATATCATGCATGCATAAAAACATAAACCACAAGGATCTATTTCATATGCTGAAATTGCACATATGCTGAAATTTAACATGTGATCGAATCACATACCTGTTTTATAATTTCTTTCTTCAAATCTGGATCTGAAAGAGAAGAGGCTCTTTCTTAGCTGCACAAATATCCGACCTCTAGGAGTATACCCTCGAGATCAGCCTGAAACAGCCATCTTAGGATTGAATTTTTTTTTCTAAGAAAATTTAGTATGTTGAATCTGAATAAAGTCAGGATCGCGATCAACTCTTGATCTCTTTTCTTGATCTTCTTCTTCTCTTCTTCCCTTGCCTTTCTCTCTTGCTTTATGCTGCAACCAACATCAGAAACTAGCACACAAGAGGGGATGCCAAGGCCCTTGTGGGCATGAAGAGATGGGATGCCCAAGGTGGGGCATGTGGGATGCCTAAGGAAGAAGAGAAGGGGAGGAGAAGAGAGGGCGTGGGGGTCTCTCTAAGAGGCGCAGGGTTGCTGATTTTTATTGCCCTAGAGATCTTAGGGGAGGTCCCTTTAAATAGGCATAGAGATTGAATTCTATTCAATCTCATAATACAAGTCCTACTTGCATTAGATTTCCTAATAACTTATATTATTCAACTTTCATTAGAAATTCTATTAGATGCCAACTCTTGGAGCCCTTGCACCCACATAAATACACCCCAAAGTCCACCCAAGGGATACCCCATATAAGATCAAAAAGCCCTCTAATCATGGGACATGCCCAATTTGATCAAATCAAGGTGGTGCCCAAAAATAACTATCAAGAAAATTAATTAGAGACTTGCACCCTTAATTCATTTGATCCAAAACTTTAGACACCCAATAATAAGAGTCCAATAAATCTAATTTATTTAGGTTATTAGCAGATAATTAAGTTTGAATTATCTTAGCAAATAATAAATCCAAATATAAAAAAAAAATTGGGTCCAACTATATGCTAACAAGGTTACTTTGAAGCCAATCGAATTTCTCTAAACCCAATTGATACTTCATAAGTTCAATTGCTAATTTTAGGCCTAATCCTTTTATTGTGTGACCTCATAGATTTAATTCTATCTGATAGTGAGATATACAATGATCTCTATCAAAGTATAATTAAAACTCTTTTCAATGAGTCAGAACAATTCTACTCTAACTCATCAAGAATTATCGATCCAGAACAATCCTAATGAGCTCTCACAATCCACCAGTAATGCCTAGCAGTATGTAGTGGCAACCCAGTAGAATCGAAAATGAATCTCAAAATATAGTTAACGTGTGATTCAATCCCTCTATCGTGAGTTCCGACTAGATGGCAGGTCATTGATAAATCGTCAAACCTCAATATTAGTCATATGATAGATTCAATCAGCTCAAGTCTAATTATGATTTTTATGAAAACTTCTTTCCATCTATCACACTAATGTAACCATAGATTCTCAGATTTAGCCTCTCAAATCTCATAGAATTATTTCTCTTTATCAAGATCGATAGATCCCATCTTGATGCGCACTTTACTCCTACAGTGGACCAACTATCGCCAACATCCACTATAAGGGCTCATTAAGACCCATGTTTATATTCAGTTAAATTTCAGCAACCTCACTATGAGCAGTAGTACCATCTCAGATCAAAAGATCATTCACACAACTACAACATCGAAACAATCACTGATGATTAAATAAAAATTCAAGTGATCTTTCATATGATCACGCTCAATACTAGTTATTCTCTAACAACTACCCGCACTTGTCCAGTGTCTCTACACTGTAGACCAGAGACTTATTTATCTCAAAGAAAGCGATCTGTGCATCGATCTATCTGGATCGATCACCATCCTTATGATGATTCTATGATCAAAAGTATTTAAAAATTAAATATATATCTCTAATTCTCAACACTTTGAGAATATAAATTGAAAGTTAATTCTATGGACGATTCAAGGATATATCATACTTGAATAAAAAATAAACTTATCCTTTTATTGATCAAATCAATATATAAAATATAAAATTATATCTTAGATTTATTATAATGTATCAGTTATATTGGCTTTTAGGATATACATTTAACATATTTTTTATCAAAAAAAGCTCTAAAATAGATCTAATCTTGCAAAGATAGATACAGCATATTCTTGACTAGCTATATTTCTTCATTTTTTTTTCATTTAAGTTATCTGAGGTCTAGACAAGAAAATATCAAATAAAATTGTGGGCTATTGTCATAAAGTAAATCTTGTAAAAGTGAATTTTCTTTGGAGATACAAAATTTTTTTTTCAAAAATTTGATTATACAAGAATTTCCATCCTTGCATTCATAAATTATTTTTAGAAATCTAAAATTATTTCTTATTCTGGTCATCATACATGATAAGCAGTCTAAGATGCAACCGACATTAATTGATATTAGCGAATCAATCAAACTAGACATGCAAAAACTAATATCAAGATATTTAGGTTTGGAAAGTAGAAAACATCAATACATAACAAGTGAAAAATTACTGTTTAACAACATCAATCTATGATCAAGTAGAATGAATCAAAATTTTGACACTAACTTATTCATAAGAGGATACAAGTTCTGCTACAGTATCAGACCAATAAATGCAATTCATATTCTTAAACACTAAAAAAATAAAGCCAGTGTAATATAATAATGTACCTGATTTGCTTTACGATCAGGTCCTTAAATGCATGTACTCAACTCGATTAATATACAAGCATGAGAACTATTTTCAGAATCATGGACAAGCAAACATTAATCTAAGCCCTTGGATACTAAACAAGGTCTAATAACATAAAGAAGACAATATGCATGTGAAACTAGCTAATGGATAAAAAGAATAAAATGTTAAAGCATACACATGTGAATAATGAAAGTTTAAAAATAAAATACTACATTAAGTTTTCAGAATCATGATACATGAATGGGCAGTATGGAATTACCTAATAACTCTTTTGACTGCAACCCAACCATGCTATCACTATAATTTTTCACTCTGTATGTTAACACCTAGATAATAATAAATCACCAAACAAAATATCAAGAAACAACTAGAAATAAAGATCTAAAAAATTAAATCATCATATACTGATAATCGATACTCGATCGGAGAGGTGGCTAGAGCTTGGGGAGGTCGGAGGTGGCTGAGGGGCTTAGGATCCGATGGATGAGGGCTCGGAGAGGTGGCCAACGGGAGGGGGGGATGGGGGCTCGGGGCTTAGGGAGGCGATCGGAGGGAGGCGGGCCAGGGGCTTGGGGCTTGGGGAGGCGGCCGGCGGCTCGAAGAAGTTGGATCCAGCAGTAGGGGAAAGAGGAGATCAGAGGCAGTCGGGGGGAGGTGGGCTGGGGGCTTGGGGAGGTGGTCGGAGCTCAAGGAGGTGGGAGGTGGTCGAAGGGCTCGGGATCCTATGGACAGGGGCTTGAGGCAACCGCAGGGTCATGCCGGGGACGTCAAGGCCGGGGTGAGGGCTCGGGGGCTGGTGGGGTGGGGTCGCGGGCTGGGGGCGATGGGGCAAGGGCCACGGGGCCAACAGGATCGGCTCGGGGTCGAGTCGGGGCAGGGGCCATAGGGCCAATCGAGACAGGGGCTGCGAGGCCAGCTCTGGGTCGGGCCAACATGAGGATGGGGTTGGCGATGTCGGAGTGGCTGCGGGCAAGGGCCACGGGGCCAACAGGATCGGCTCAGGGTCGAGTCGGGGCAGGGGCCATAGGGCCAATCGAGACAGGGGCTGCGAGGCCAGCTCTGGGTCGGGCCAACATGAGGATGGGGTTGGCGGGTGAGGGCTCGGGGGCTGGTGGGGTGGGGTCGCGGGCTGGAGGCGATGGGGCAAGGGCCACGAGGCCAACAGGATCGGCTCGGGGTCGAGTCGGGGCAGGGGCCATAGGGCCAATCGAGACAGGGGCTGCGAGGCCAGCTCTGGGTCGGGCCAACATGAGGATGGGGTTGGCGATGTCGGAGTGGCTGCGGGCAAGGGCCACGGGGCCAACAGGATCGGCTCGGGGTCGAGTCGAGGCAGGGGCCATAGGGCCAATCGAGACAGGGGCTGCGAGGCCAGCTCTGGGTCGGGCCAACATGAGGATGGGGTTGGCGATGTCGGAGTGGCTGCGGGATGCTGGAGAGATTGGAGGAAATTTTGGAACCGCTGCTTTAGTCCTGTGAGACAAGAATTGGGCACAATCATATCTGCCAAAAGACATATCTAGATGGAGCTAAGCACCGATCTCAAAAGATGGTCCTACCTATCATGGAAAGGGCATTGGCCTGCCATCTTTCAAGATGATCCTAAACTCACTGCACCATGGGTCTACAGTTGGCCCTCCACTGTCACTGCCCGACGATGGGAACACCTAGATAAGTCAAGATCCTAGATTGCTCCTGGATCTCCAATCTCTTCCAAATTGCCTACTTCACCTGGATCCTCATCCTGAGGCTAAAGATAAAGTAGACTTCTGCTGATTCACTAGCTGGCTAGAGGTCTGACAATATGTCTCAATAATGGATGTAAAGCACCTCGTATTTCAGACCAAGACCCATCCAATGAGAAGGCGGTCATCTGCAAAGAGGAGGTGCCAGAGTGGATGAACCCTAAGGATGGACCAATAGGGCTCCAGCATCAATCCCTAAACTATCATCCTTAGCATCCGAGATAGAGCATCAGCACACAAAATAAATAGATAAGGAGAGAGAGGACAACATTAGTGAAGCTGGATAGATGAGTGGAAGGACTCTGTAGGAGTGCCATTGACCATAATAGCAAAGCTTGGAAACTCAACATATTTCATGATCCAGTCAATCCACCTCTCCTTGAAGTTTAGCTCCTGAAGAGTTCGTCGAAGAAAAGGTTAGCTTATCCAGTCATACACCCACTCCATATCCAGCTTGATCGCTATGAGGTTACGACGATCAGATGCTCACTGAAGATTATGCATAAATTTCTGGATAAACAAAATATTATCAGTGATGCTCCGACTGCTAACAAAAGTATCTTGCTCCAGACTGATCAATCGAAACACAATCGACTTCAGATGATTGACCAAGATCCTGATACACACCTTGTAGAGGGTAGTACAGAGCAGGGATTAATCAGTCTGAAGTATCTTGGGGTCTATGCATGATGCTGCTTCAGGATGAGAGTGACCAGCATCTTCTTCCACTCCTTCGAAATGCTCCTAGATTCAAAAGTTAGCTGCACCACCTCCACCAGCTCCTCTCTGACAATAGGCCAATACCGATGGAAGAAAAATTGGGGAACCCATCTGGTCTTAAGGCCTTATCCTCTCTGAGGGACTAGAGGGTCCCATGCATCTCTTCGACAGACACCAGATGAGTCAGAACCTCATTCTGCTGATCAAAGATGCTAGTCATAGACTGGGCCCCTAGAAGGAAAAGTCTCCATCTAAAGATACCATCCAACAATCCTTGAAAAAGCAAAAGATCTACTCCCTAATCCCCTTACTATCATCCACAACTTTGTTATCGCTCTCCTGCAGCTGTCTAATCAGGTTGGCAGATCTTCGAATTATAGTAGACTGTGAAAGAATCTGATGTTTCAATCACCCTCTCCGATCCGTTGAATCTTAGACTTCTGCCTCCACAGCATCTCCTACTATCTCAATAAGGAGTGGTGCACCGAGAGCTTGTGATAGAGCTCCCTTAAATCAAGCTCTGGGAGACCCACTTCCTGATCCTTTCTCAATTATAGCTCCATGATGTTCGTCTCTACCTCTTCAATCCTCCTGAAGATGTCACTAATCTCAAGGCAATTCTGTCAAAGTAGTCTGCATCTAGCTAACTCCAACCTCTGGATCATCTGCTACCTTGTATCTCCATAGATCGGCATCCTCCATACCTCTTGAATTAGGTCCCAAGATCTTGGATAGAAGATCTAGAACTTCTTCGATCGAAATGGGCCTCTGGGCATGCACAAGCTATATGTGGTGATGTGAATCGGACAGTGATCTGATCCAATCCTTAGGAGGTGCTGAATCTGGTGCTTCAAAAATTGCTAAAAATACTTAGCAGCAGTAAGTGCCTGATGAATCCTCTCCCAAAATCAAGCCATCCCCTATTGATTATTGCACTAGGTGAATCGGTGACCAGAATAGCTGAGATCAATCAGACTCGCATTATTGATGAAGTCTTTGAATTCTCTAGATTCAATGTTGTCCTCCGGCAGCTTGCCGCCCCTCTTCTCATGGGACCCTACAATGTAGCTGAAAGCCCCAACGATGAGGACCGACAAGCCTTGCCACACAATTCTAAAAATCTCAGATCAGAGCATCCTTCACAACCTGTATGCGGTGCTCGCATAGACTCCAGATAGAAGTTAAAGACCACCAGTTTGCTCCAAGATGACTAAGGCCACGTGCTGCTCCCATCTATAAAAATCGTCTATCCTGATCGATTCACATCACTGCATCACCAAAATGCCCCCCAATAGACCCCTAGACTCCATAGTGTTGGTTCTCCAAGCCATCAAAATCTGCTGTCTGGCTCGATCGAGACTCGCCTCTGAGAGTCAGATCTCAAGCAGGATACAACTATAAGGGCTTTGCAGCTGGATCAAATGGCTGAAGGTCGATCAAAAAGAGGGCTTCTCCATCCTTCGAGTATTCCAGATCAAAAGCATCATTGTGAATACTCATGAGAAAAGGGGCCCGCACTAGTGCCCCCCTCTGCATGAGAGCCTACCTCAGTCCCATCGACCATCGAGTCCAGCCTTATCAAGCTCAACCCCTCCTTTTGGATGGCCTAACTTAGTCTGGCCATATCATCCTTGTGGTTAGTATGCTAGCCCTCCACCGATGCATCCATGTGCATTGGGTCCTCTCCCCTAAGGAGCACATGATCACTCTCCATCCCGTACTCCATCCCCTACTCAATCATTTCCTTCTTAGATAGGGCACTCGACTTAGGAGCCTCACCCTCCAATCGAATCGATGCACCTCCCTCCTCCTCCAGGGTCCTAGCTGAGAAAACAAAGACCCTAGGCACCTTGAAACCAACTGCAACCTCCATGCCAGCCTCAGAAGGAACCAAGGCTTTGCCTTTGGCCTTGTTTTTCTTTGAAGAACCCTTCTTGGACCCCTCAAGACCCAACTCCCTCCTATTGGGCTTGATAGATGCCTGGCCCATATCAAAATCAGGAGGTCGGGCACATTTGGATTGGGTCGAGCCCACTCCCAGTGCCTCAGCCTACCCTTTGTCAATAGGGGCCCAAACCACCCTTGGGCCAAACTCCCTTGCACATACATCCAAGCCAGTCAGCTCAAAACCCACCAGTAGGCCACCGCATCTTGGCCCAAAGCCCACCCATGCCCGTCCATGCCCGTCCGTGCACATCCACCCAGAGCTAGCCAACGGGCCAAATCGGTTTATGCCTGGGCTCAAGCCCATGCTGTTGCCAACCCAAATCTTTGTGTCCCTTGCCATAGATCTGGCCGTTGGATGGGGTCAGGATCTGGCAAGAGATCTCCGCCATGCAATCTTGGTTGGTTGGATCCAACCATCAGATTCAACCATCGAGTTAGCCTGGTCCGAGCCTGCCACCATCAATTTTGGTTTGGGTCAACTCGTCTTCGGCTCTGGCCGAGTCAACTTAGTCATCTTCTTCATCCCACCCGCCGAAGCCTCCAACTCAGACTACCACCATCGGATGGCTAGCGGCCACAGGCCCAGGCGTGGCCTCTCTGTAGGAAGCCCCCATCGATCCATCCCTTTCACTTAGATGACAATTTTCGAGCACAACCGGCCGCCAAGCATCCAAGTCTCCCTTCGGTCGGGCACACCTCCTCCGATGAGTGGAAGTGGCCACAACTAAGGCAGACAACATCAAGGTTCTCAAAGACAAATCTCTGTCAAAATGGGCTAGTCGGATCTTTCACATGCACCTTTGGCCTCAGTAGCTAGAAAAGCTCGATCCTCATGCAAGCATGAGCAAAACCCAAGCATCTCAGCTTTGACATGCACTCATCCACTGAGACTAGTTCTCCAACGAGTTGTAACACTTTTCGGATGCCTCCTCCTCCCAATACTCAGTCGATGGTTGTGGTAGAAGGACCCAAATAAGGGTCGTCCCGATCATTCACTCCATTAGAAAGAAGCTCGGCCACCATGCTTCCACTGCCAGAGCCTGCCTAGTGACAACCCATGGCCGCCGGAGTATAAGATCCCTCTCCTTGGCCTCTTTGAAGCAAAGAAGCAGGAACCCTTCTCCAATTCGTAAGTGGCCATCTCCCTTTTGACCCCTACTCGAAAATGGAACTCCCTGACCGCTACTTGTCGGCCCAGGCTCCTTGCCACCACCACTGTAGCAGCCTAGCGCTCCGAACTCTCCCTCAGGACCTCTGTCGAGGCCTCGATGACATTTGAGAACCATCGAATCAGCTCGTCCACCTCTTCCAATGATGGCTCTGATGAGATCTAGATGGTGTGCCCTTGCACCGCCCTTCTCCAACTCGATTTTAGCCGATCATCTCCCTTCGAAGCCCTAGGATGGTCCTGTGGGTTGGTCAACATCTCCTCCGACAACGAATGCGACGGCCTAATAGATCGCCGGCGATCACACGAAAAGGAGCTGCAGTGGCAGTCTCTTCCTTTTTTTTTCTTTCTCTACAAATACTTTTCATCCTTGTTCCTTGAGAGCAATTCTTGGATCAAAAAGAAGGATAGCTTGAATCGTTATTATCTTCTTGGGCTTCTAATTGAGGTGTGACATTGGATTGATTGGCACATTTCAATTAGGTGGGTGTTCCACATTGGAGGTAAGAGCCCGTCTTACAGGTTTTCTGTGATCTGGAAATGAATTCCCGTTTCCATGTATATATTTATATCCTCATGAATACAATAATTATGACTCATCATGAATTTTTAAGTGTTTATGAGTGGTTTCGATTTGGTTTATTTTAATGTAATGATGACTACAAACTAGGAATTGTATTTTTGAAACCAAGAATGCAAACTTGCAATTCACAGAAAATAGATGTGGTCTTACGTAGATATCGGTGAGTATGGTGGGTTGGTTCAAATTAATATCATTGAGAACTGCGGGTGATCTGAGCGTGTGCTTGGTATTTTTGACCAGCAACGCAGGTATTTTTGACTTGTTATGGGCTGGAAACTTTTGCACATCATAGGCTGGAATATGACCTTATTGTTACCTTGTTATGGATTGGAAATGTCATATTCTCAAAGCTTTGTTACAGGCGGAAACTATGGCATCATCATTTTCCATCACAGACTGAAAATATGGCACCATCTATCTTATCTTATCATATGTCTTGTGACGTATTGGAAACGTTTTAGAAAATTTCTTTCCGTGACAACTGCTCGGTAATCTTAAGCAATATATTATAGTCTGGTGACCTAATGCGAGTGACCTAACATGAGTGACCAAACCACCGTCAATCACAACAATATTGTTCAAACACCCAGCAACATATTGTCTGATGAATCATTGGACATGAATTCTATCTAGAAAATCTCTTGCAAAAATAAGTGGCCGATGAAAACAACCCGTAGGCTGCATTTGGTAGTGGGCAATCTATTCAGATTGCTGACAATTCAAAATAGATCCACTGGATTACTGCATTTAGTATATTTTTTGGATGGCAATCTAGATTACCTTGATAATCCAGATTGCCTCCTTTCATAAAATAATCCGCGCCACTATCACATTTACAGCACTCCCGCCATTTCTCACTAGAGAAAAAGAAGAGTATTCGGACAAAATTATTGAAGATATTTTAAAATTTTAATTTTATATTATCGGTAATCTGATTGTCATATCAAATATGTCAATCAAGATTTTTAGTAATTGTACTGCAATATTACCTGTGTGTACCAAATGCAGTAATCAATATTATTGATAATTTAATGGTAGCAATCTATCAATCTACATTATCTTCTAAGATTGCCTAACAATGTACCAAATGCAACTTTAAGGTATGATTTTGGAATAATAATAAGATAATACTTCGTGATTAAGTTTAGCAGAGATTCCACATTCAAATTGTTATTGGTTACTATAGGATTTTTTCTTTCTTTTTTTTTTTTTTTTTTGATGGAAGAGTCATATTAGATCCTCGAGCAAAATGAAAGTGGTTATGTGAAGATCCATACAGATGTATATTTAATTCCATATTGATTATTTATTAAAAAAATCTTAGATACTTATATAGAGTCAAGGAATTCCAATAATATCTTTTGGTTGGCCTTTTTCAATGAGGTTCGAGATTATTATAAAGGGAATTAAAGCCGACCCAGTCTATAACTTATGTGAACTAGGGGATACTGCAGCACAGATTTATTGAGGTTGACTACGGACCGATCGTAGTATTTATGAATGGATATATAGATTTGGATCTTTATACTGATGAAGATATTAGGGCTTAAACGGAGAGAGTATGTGAAGACCTTTGCATATGTATATTTAGTCCAATATTGATTATTTGTCGGAAAGATCTTAAACACTTATATAGGATCGAAAAATCTAAGTAACACCTTTGGACTGATCTTTTTAGATGAGATCCTAAGTTGCTATTGATTCGGAGTAGATGCTAAATGCAAATTAATATTGGTATAGTTTAGAGTTGAGATCTACAATAGTTAGTATAATGGAGTGGCATTTTTTCTTATTTTTAGTAATAATTTTCTGTAGATCAAAATGGAGTGAAGAAAAAGAACAGAAAAACCAACTAATGTTGATGATCATTGAATTCAAACTAACTCACTTGATACGGATGCAGTAATATTTGACCACTGATATTGCTGCACTCCCATCTCATGCTTCAAAGAAGAGAAATGGGAATGCCTTGACTTGGAAGTAAACTCCCCATTTCAGGGTCAAGATGGCTAATTTCTTTAAGCTGTCCCAACAAATACGGCAGCTCTTCCCCACCATCTTTTTTGATTCTCTTTTGAGGGAGAAGTTCTTCCCTACCGCCACCTTGCTCAATTTCAGAATATATTATTACCCAACGGCAAGGTGCACTTGCCAAGGAACAGGAAACAAGACAAACCAAAATATTAAAATAATGCTAATCCACCACCACCAACGACTTTGGTTGGAATGGGGTAGCCAAACTGCCACTTTAGAAAAAGGGGTGGGTGTTCAATACCAAATTAGAAAGCGTCTGCTGTCATTTGGATCCTAGTTACATTAGTGATTGT
Source organism: Elaeis guineensis (assembly GCF_000442705.2). NCBI lineage: Eukaryota > Viridiplantae > Streptophyta > Magnoliopsida > Arecales > Arecaceae > Elaeis > Elaeis guineensis. Next base: position 5,927,816 of record NC_025999.2, read on the forward strand.
GATGCCCATACCTTTTTTTTATGGACATTTGGATGCTTGCTTGTAACTTTATCTCATTTTGAGTCACGCTTGTGTCTCGGAAGACATGGTGTGGACTCGATGGCACCTTTCATAGCCAACCACATGATGTATTTTGTGAAGACCTTGCTCAAATTTTTATTTGTTTTCATGATATTTTATTTTTTGATTATAATATTAGATATATTCGCACTAGACGGATATAACTCATCTGGATTATCAAAAAGAAAAAAAGAAAAGCTTCATCTATGTGGAGATTAGGCTTTGGTCTAAAAGGATTAAGATGGATATTAGATAGTGGATGGGATGGGAATAACCCCTCTTAGATATTGGAAAAAAAAAAAAAAAATGTCGAAAACCTGCAGGTGATGAAGTATGCTGATGCCGCATGAGGTCATCTACATCTTTAGAGGAGTGAACAGTGTTGCTGAATTGGATGGCCGTATACGTGGCTAACCTTAGAGGGCTATATTACGAACCTCGTCTTCTGTTTTTTTTTTTTTAATTTTTTAGAATATTTTATTTTTTAATTTATATGGGTGTATCATTCCCAGCTGAGTTTAAGTAAAATCTAATTTTATTAAAAAAAAGAGAGTAAATTAAGCTCATTCAAGGGAGGTTTTGTAATTTTGAAGCAAATCAGATAGTAGGGGTTCAAAAAAAAAAAGAACAAGAAGAAGAAGAAGAAAAGAGGAAAGAACAATCGGATGGTCCAGGCCACACTCGCTCGGCTTTGAATGATATTTTTGAGTTAGTTAAGTTTTTCCATTTTGAGAAATTTTTTGTACGTTGCGGGCAATGTAAAAAATTCAACGTAGAGCACACTATTTTATGTGATTGATTCACATAGTTATCACTTTCCAACGTGTATTTAATTTATGCAGTTTTATTTTTTTTTTAAATTTTATATGACGAAAATATTTCTACTCTTTAAAAAAATTTTTGACATTCTGTGGTATATTATGATTTTTTACATGCAAGATATTATAATATGATCCAAAAAATTATGATATCATGAGATATATTATGATATTTTGTATCAAATTATGATTTTCTGTATGAAGGATGCCATGATATGATTCAGGATATCATAATATGATTCAAAATATTATAATATAAAAAAGTATTTTTATTTAATTATTTTTTAATATATATTTAATATTTATAATTTTATTTAATGCTTCTCTATCCCATACACACGGGTGAAGGATTAAAATTAAATGATCGAGTAATAAAGAGGGACAGCCAGTAAAACTACTGATTTACAAGCCCTCTAGGATGCACGGAAGATTCCAAGCGCACATTATTCCCAAGTCGCGGAAGCCGCCGGTACCCGAGGGTAGTCATTCTGGTCCCAATTTAATTAACCCCAGTAAGTAGCGGCCATAGCTTCATGCCAGATAGGTCTTGAGTAGTTGGTCAAATATTATTACTATAAATTATTGTATACAATCATTATAGCAAACAAAAATATCATCATGTATTTAAAAGTTTGTAATTCTTTTCTCGCCAGATGTTTGTGATCAGTGATATAAATTTGTAAAACATACTTATCATGCATTTGATTCATGATTAAAGTTAGAATTGAAATCAGAATGAAAATTAGAGCTGCTATATTCTCCGATGCATGTGTTTGGTGATCTGAATTAGAATGAGAATAAGATGTGGATGCTAGGAAAGACTAGAGATTGTGTAATAACCCAGAATTTAAAAAAAAAAAAAATAGAGGAGGAGGAAGACTCCTAACCGGAGTCTTCTTCCTCTCCATTTTTGATGAAATCGGACCGATAGAGTCCGATCAGAGGTAGAAAATCTCTCCTATAAAACCCTCCTTCCCTCTCTTATGTCTCTGCAATTGGTTTTGGAGAGATTTTTAAGAAATTGATGGATTTTTCCAAGAGGATCCGCGGGTTCTTAGATGGGAAAAAAGGGTTCGCCGGAGCTCTTCTCAACCGCCGGAGCAAGGTAAGCCCCTCCCCTTCTTCCTCTCCCTCTTCCTTTTCTCTCCTGGCCTAAAGCCTCACTGCCGGCCACCGTCTTTGCCGAAAATCAGTCGTAAAAGAATCTCCTGTTTCTGAATCTTCCTTTGATTTTTGCCGGCCGAATCTTGCCGCCGGCCGTCCATTGCCCACCGCCGCCTCCACCTGTTGCCGGATCTCCGACTAAGCCGTTGGAGCCCGAGCCACTGAGGGGGGGACCTAACTGTCTTCCCCTGTTTCAGCCAAGGGAGGCTGCGGGAAGAAAAGAAAGGAAGAAGAAGAAGAAAAGAAGAAGGAAAAAGAAGAAGAAAAGAAAAGAAAAGAAAAAGGAAAAAGAAAAAGAAAAGAAAAAGAAAAAGAAAAAAAAAAAGAAAAAGAGAAAGGAAAAAAATAAAAATAAAATAAAATAAAAAAAAGAAGAAGAGAGAAAAATTTTCTCTCTCTCCTCTCTCTACCTTCTCTCTCTACATTTTCTCTCTCTAGATTCTCTCTCTAGACTTTTCTCTCTCTTTATGGATTTTGTCTCTCTAGGATCTTTTCTTCCTCTCTGATTGCATCATGAACCCTAGGATAAAATTGAGATGAAAATAAGATGATCTGAGATTGCTCCGAAATTCGTGCGGTAGATCTGATCCCAATCCGATCCTATTCGAAATTTGTAATACTTGATTCATATTGAGTCATCCTGATAGGACCTCTGATGATCTCGACCATGATTGCCTCATCGGAAGGATATGAAAGTTTCTCTCTCCACTTTCTCTCTCTACTTTCTCTCTCTAGAATTTTTTCTCTCTTCATAGATTTTCTCTCTCTAGAAGTCTTATGGATCAGTGGAGGATCTAGATACTTAGATAAATCCTAATTTTGATTAATCCTAAGAGAGGTCCTTGATCTGTGTTATTAGGATCGATTATCGGTAATTTTCTCCATATATATGATCTTTATATTGGATCAGGGTTATGAAGAGATGATTGTCTGCAAATGATATCGAGTGGAATATTTTGTTAAAGAATTCATAAATCAAAGAAGAACATTGATTTCTGTGCTTGGATCAGTCACCGATAAAGGTAAGAATCCCTGTACATGATCACCATTATAAATATGCTATTTTACTGTTGGTCTTGCATTATTGATTTTGCATCGTCGGATTTGAGATCGATGAATTTATTATACCTGAGATACTGTTATTTGATTTTGAGCATGAGTATGTTATGTCAATATATATGTATCAGAGATTGATGGCATGATTATATGGATATGACATATCTGAATTGATCATAATGCAAGTCAGAATTGATTCGATGAAATCAACACATAATGATTAAATGAAAAGAAAGAGATATATGGTATGGACTAGTCTTGTCATGTGGAACAGCCCGTCAGGAGCTCATGCCTGGGACAGCCCCCACTGGCTTACAGGTGGATCAGCCGGCCAGGAGCTCATGCCTGGGATAGCCCGTCAGGAGCTTATGCCTGGGACAGCCTCTCACGGGCTTCCGTACGTGAGACAGCCGGCCAGGAGCTCATCCTGGGACAGTCTTGAAAGACTTTTTAAGTGGATTCGATCCGGATGATGACTGAGGTATAGACTTGGATAGTCCAGAGCCAGAAAAAAAAGGTTAAAAATCATGTGATTATGAAAAGAGAAATGAAAGATAAGACATGAGATAATTGTTGAACAAAAGTATTTCACCTGTTAACATATGATGATGCATCTATTTTAATAAGACAGAAAATTTATGGATGTTTGCATTATTCTGGACATTGAACATGAGATTTTATATTTTATTGCTTATCCTTATTTTCAGACTATATTACTATATCAGTGTGATATGGGAATTCTTACTGGGCTGTAAAGCTCACACCCCTTCATCTTTCTTTTTCTTCTCAGAGTTACAGGATACTTATGATTGGCTATGATCTGGATTTACGGGTGAGCAGAAGGATAAATAGAGTGTCATAGTATCTGATCAGAAAATTGAAGAAATTTAAATTGTAATTATGCAAGGTTTTATGAATTATTGTTGAAATAAATTATTATGGTTGATAAGGTTGTAATGATTTAATTTGGCCTTGCATATTCTTTAGGGCTTGCTCTAAGGAGTGTGCGGCCATCACGTATCTGACACGGGTGTTGGGTTCGGGGCGTGACAGATTGAATATTGAAGGACTTGGCATTCTTATTTTCTCCAAAAATATAAAATGGGAATGAAACTTTTTCGATCAAAAGACTAAAATAGAAGATTCATTTTCATTCTCATTTTCGATTTTATTAAAAAAGAGAAAAAAAAAGAGAGTAAATTAAGCTCATGCAAGGGAGGTTTTGTAATTTTGAAGCAAATCAGATAGCAGGGTTCCAAAAAAAAAAAAAAAAAAAAAAGGAGGAGGAGGAGGAGGAGAGAGGAAAGAACAATAGGGTGGTCAAGGCCACACCAGCTGACTGGCTTTGAGTGATATTTTTGAGTTAGTTAAGTTTTTCTATTATGAGAAATTTTTTGTACATTGCGGGTAGTGTAAAAAATCTAACGTAGAGCATACTATTTTATGTGATTGATTCACATAGTTATCGCTTTCCAATGCATATTTAATTCATACAGTTTCATTTTTTTTTAAAAATTTTGTATGACAAAAATATTTCTATTCTTTAGAAAAACTTATGACATTCTGTGGTATATTACAATTTCTTACATGCAAGATATTATAATATGATCTAAAAAATTATGATATCATAAAATATATTATGATATTTTGTATCAAATTATGATTTTCTATATGCAGGATGTCATAATATGGTTTAAAATATTATAATATAATTCAAAATATCATAATATAAAAAAATATTTTTATTTAATTATTTTTTAATATATATTTAATATTTATAATTTTATTTAATATTTTCCTGTCTGATACATACGGATGAAGGATTAAAATTAAATGACCGAGTAATAAAGAGGGACAGTCAGTAAAACTACTGATTTACAAGCCCTCTTGGATGCACGGAAGTCAAACCAGAGTGTAGCTTGCAGCCCAAAGATTCCAAGCGCACATTATTCCAAGTCGCGGAAGCCGCCGGTACCCGAGGGTAGTCATTCTGGTCCCAATTTAATTAACCCCAATAAGTAGCGGCCATGGTTTCATGCCAGATAGGTCTTGAGTAGTTGGTCAAATATTATTACTATAAATTATTGTATACGATCATTATAGCAAACAAAAATATCATCATGTATTTAGAAGTTTGTAATTCTTTTCTCGTGAGATGTTTGTGATCAGTGATATAAATTTGTAAAACATACTTATCATGCATTTGATTCATGATTAGGGCTAGAAGTGAAATCAGAATAAAAATTGGAGCTGCTATATCCTCTGATGCATGTGTTTGGTGATCTGAATTAGAATGAGAATAAGACGTGGATGCTAGAAAAGATTAGAGATTGAATATTGAAGGACTTGGCATTCTTATTTTCTTCAAAAATATTAAATGGGAATGAAACTTTTTCGATCAAAAAGCTAAAATAGAAGATTCATTCTCATTCTCATTTCAGAATTTAATTCTCTTCAACTAAATATATTTTTAATTATTATTGTTAAAGATGAGTGAAGAAGGTGATCGGAAAAAAATCTTATGATATAAAAGGATAAAATAACAAGCAAACATGTCTAGTGGAGTTTGGCATAAAGCTAAAGTTCACTGCACCTGCAATAACTTTGAAAATTTTGTTCTCGTATATATATATGTGTTCTCTAATGCTATGTACAAGTTAAAACAACGGTGACGTCAAAGTCTTCAATGGCAACCCACCGTCGGTGATGCGGCTCCAAATGGGAGACCATTTATCCAAACCATTACCGTCCGTGCGGCTAGAATTTAGAGCATGACATCCGCACAAAAGGTGATATCACATCTTCACAAAGGCGATATGCAAGTCAAAGATTGCCAGTCTCCAAAGACCACAGACATGTACAGTCGTCTTCGGCAGACCTACCACGTCAACCATGGAATAATCCTGAGTATTGGTTATATATAAAAATATGCATAGGTACCTGATGAAGAGCATTGGAGAAGCATGGATTCAAAGTAGAGAGTGTGAACAATATGAAGAAGGTGAAAGGTTGCAGTGGAGGCGGCGAAAGCTCGGCGAAGAGATCGCCGAAAGGGTGCGTGCCGGTGCTGGTGGGAGTGGAGGAGATGGAAAGGTTCGTGGTGCACACCAAGCTCTTCAAGCATCCATGCATCACGGCTTTGCTGGAGATGGCTGCTCAAGAGTTTGGGTACGAGCAGAAAGGGATACTTAGGATACCATGTGATGTTAAGCTCTTCAGGCAAGTGCTTGAGGTGATCTCAAAGGAAAACCTGTAGCCCACTCCGTGGGAAGCTGTTATAATAACCATGTAATACAAAGTCTCTGTTTCACCTCTCTCTCTCTCTCTCTCTCTCGCTTATGTTCTGCAAAGAGTAAGCTAGGGGCTAATTTGTGTCTTGGAAAAGAGAAATTCTTCTAATATTGGATTGGTGTAATTCACAAGAAGTGGTGCCATGCAAAAGGGTTGGGTTTGAAAACTAAATTGCTGGCAGCTAATATTTCATGGGCACCGAGGGCCTTTTTTTTTTTGGGTTGTGGGTGCACGAACCAGCAAAACAAAGCATTTACCTTTAAAAAACAACTCGCGAGACAAGAGATCATCACAACTTTCATCCGTCATGTTTTAAGCAAATGTTTGATCTAAAATTTGATGTGTGTTGGTAGTATAATTGGTTGCATGTCCAAACAATTCTATGGCCTTTTTTGTTTGTTTGAACAAGGAAGGAGTAATCTTGCTCAAAATATGAAGTATGTGGGGATGACTCAAAACCTAGGGCGGTCATATCAACACTGAAAATCTTTATTGGCTGTAATCGTTGGCAGCTTTAATTAGGGTCGGACAACATAAATTAATGCTGGCCTACAGTGATGTGGGACAAGTTTTCTAGTTATGAAGGATCATTAGTGTTGAGGTCTACTGTCCAGTCGTATACACCCCATCTCCTCCACCCAATGTGAAGTATTGTCCGCTCTGGAACGGGACCCAGGCCTTTGACCCGGTTAACACCCCGCCCTGCAAAAGGCGTCTCACGTGGGAGAGGGGGAGTGGTAGTACTTAAACAGTAGAGTCCCTTGATTGTAGGGGACGGGTTCCCACAGACGGCGCCAACTGTTGAGGTCTACTGCCCAGTCGTACACACCCCATCTCCTCCACCCAACGTGAAGTATTGTTCGCTCTGGAACGGGGCCCAGGCCTTTGATCCGGTTAACACCCCGCCCCGCACGGTTTTGCCCCGCAAAAGGTGCCTCACGTGGGAGAGGGGGAGTGGTAGTACTTAAGCAGTAGAGTCCCTTGATTATATCCGGTATGGGACTTTCGGGCTTAATGCCCTCGATGCCCATCCCACAACAATTAGCAATCGAAACGAAAGTCAGGTTTGGCCTAATTTAGCGGCAGCTTGATTCAATGAGCATTAGGTTTCGGACACAGATCCTTTGCTATGCATGTGATCCTTCATTCAAACAATGGAAGAAAAAATTTCATCGTAGTCAATACCATAGTGTTGTTTGTAGCCTTTCACCACCAAGTGGATTTTGTGTTTTTCAATTTCTCCTCTTGCATTTGTCTTTGTCTTGTACACCCATTTGACTCTAATGGCTTGATGACCTTGGAGAAGATTTGTCAGTTTTTAAATATCGTTCTTCTTGATTGATGAAATTTCTTCATGTATAGAATTTCTCCATTTTTCTTCTTTATTTGCTTCATGGAACTCAATTAGATTACAACCTGTAAAAAAGCAAAACATAATATAATCATTAGCATCAAGACGCCTTGTGATGTCAAGTAATTCTTGGATACTCTGACTTTTGTGTACTCTTCTTGAGAATGAGCTACTTGAACTTTTTTGTGGAGATGGATGTCTTGGACTTTATTGTAGGGTTGATGAAATTTCTTCTTGATGCTTTAGTTCTTCTTCTTCTTTAATGTATATCTTGTTTTCTTGTATTTTGTTATTATTTTGCCAACTCTACATTTGCTTTTCATCAAAATTAATATCTTTTAAGAAGATCACTTTCTTTGCAATAAGATATATAACTTATAGCCATTTGAATTTTTAGCATAATCTAAAAGAATGTACTTTTCTCTTTTGTTATCAAGTTTGATCCTTTTCTCTTCGGGCACTTTGACATAAGCAATACTTCTAAAGATGTGAAGATGATCAACCTTAGGCTTATATGAACTCCATGCTTGCTCAGGTGTCATATTGTCAAGCCTTTTTGAGAAAAATCTGTTCAACAAATAAACTGCACAAGCAACTGCTTCTCTCCAAAATTCTTTAGGCACATTTTTATCTTTCAATATGCATTGAACCATATTTAAAATAGTTATATTATTTTTTTTCGAAACTCTATTTTGTTGAGGTGAATAAGGCATGGTAACTTAATGAAAAATTTCATGTTCTTTGAAAAAATTTAAAAACTCATTAGACAAATACTCGTCACTGTGATCGATCCGATCTCAAAGTTTTAATTTGAAAACCACTTTGTTTCTCAATAAGAGACGTGAATTCTTTAAACTTTTGAAATACTTCATTTTTTTCTTTTAGCAAATAAAATTAAGTCTTTATAGAATAATCATCAGCGAAGGAGAGATAATATTTGTTACCTCCCATGAATATTGGTTTGATCGAATTGCAAATATTTGAATATATTAACTCCAATGATTTTGTTGCTCTTTTTGATCTTCTTGAAATAAAGCTTCTTCTTTGTTGCTTTTCAACTATGCAAGTTTCACATTTTTTTTTAGATATTTTCAGCCAAGGCATCCCTGTCACCATATTCTTGCTGGATAAAAGTTTTAGTCTATCAAAATTTAAGTGTCCATATCTAAGATGCCATAGAGTATAGTCATCAAAGATTTGTGCCATCATACAAGAAGAATTCATCAATATGCAAACTCCACTCAAACATTCTATTCTTTGACATAGGAATATGTATAATAAGAGTATTATTGTTGTCTCTAATAGAAAGACCCAATTCTTTCGCATGAATGTCATAGTCATTTTTAAGCAATTGGCCCAAACTAAGAATATTGCTTTGCATGTCTGGAACATAATAGATATCCGAAATAAAATTTTGTGTACTATCTTGCGCTTGATAAGGATTTTACCTTTCCCTTCGACTGGTTTTGTAGAGAAGTTACCAAAAGTCATTGAGCCTTTGAAGCTTTTATCCATCTCAAAAAACATGTTCTTCATGCCACACATATGATTGCTAGCACCTGTGTCAAGGTACCAAGTACTTTTTTTGACAACACTAATAGTACTGTTGTAGGCCAAGAGTAGGGTTGCTCCTTATTGTTCTTTTGTAAAATAAATTTTCTCATCAACATAATTAGCATCATCTTTGTACCAACAATCTTTAGCATAGTGTCCATATTTTTTGCAAACAAAACAATGTGGTGCTTGTTGTCCATACTTTCCTCTTTCTCAAGGATTAGAAAATCTTCCTCTGCCATGATGTCGGGCATGGAAGTCTCTTGTGTCTCTTTGACTTCTTTGTGGTTGATTTTGATGGAATCTTCCACCTCCTCTTCTTCTTTCACTGCCTCGACCGCAGAAACTTGTTTTGTCTTTTGGATCATCTTTCTCTTGTAGTGTGAGGTTTGTTTGAAGTATTTGCTCGATAGGCTTTTCCTCCATTTTCTTGGAAAATTTTTGTTCATGTGCTTGTAGAGAGCCCATGAGTTGCTCTATAGTCATCTCCTCCAGTTCCTTTGATTCTTTAATGGCTACAATAATGAAGTCAAATTTTGCATCTAAAGAGCACAAAATTTTCTCTATAACTCGAACATCAGTAATTTCTTCACCATTTTTTTTCAATTGATTGACTATAGACATTATTCTTGAAAAATAATTAGAAATTGATTCTCCAGTTGTCATTTTGAAAGATTCAAATTCAGACCTCAAAGATTGTAGCCGAATCTTCTTTATCTTTTCTGCTTCTTTATGTACCTTTTGTAATAAGTCCCATGCCTCTTTTGATGTTGTGGCTTCTGTGATGATCTTGAATGTGCCTTTTTCTACACTTTGATAGTGTGTGTAGAGGGCTTTCTTGTCCTTCTTTTTTGACTCCTTATTTTACTTTTTTTTCTCTTGTGTGAGCGTTGCTTCATCTTCAATCGGCTTCATATAGCCGTCTTCTACAAGATCCCAAACGTCAAAGATTCTGAGCAAAGCCTTCATTTGGATACACCAATTATCATAGTTGTCTTTGGTGAGTTTGGGTATTTGGGATTGAACAAAGTTCATGGAGGCCATGGATCTTTTGAGGCTCTGATATCAAGTTTGATGGACTTAAGAGAGAGTAAGAAGAAATTCTATTGTAAAGAAAAAGAAAAAAATAGAGGATAGGTAAATAAGAAAGACTTGAATTTGAAAACTTCACTTGCTGATAAGAAAAGAGTAACAAGAGATATTTATAGGATTTAATGGAACTTTCTGCATACTAGATATTTTAGAATTTCATAATAAAATCTTTGACTTTTGTAGAGCCTTCTAGAGAAATCTTCTTACTATATTCGCAGGATCTTTTAGACAAATCCTCCTACTATATTCGTAGGGTCTTTTAGAGAAATCTTTCTTATATATTTGTAGGGCCTTCTAGAAAAATTTTTCTTCTATATTTATAGGATATTTTAGAAAAATCAAGTTTAATTCTAACAGCAGAAGTAGTCGGAGGAGGAGCTGAAAGATACGGTACCATCAGAGGGAGGAGGGGATTTAAGATCCGAGGTGGCAGTAGATTGGAGAAGGCAATGGTAGCAGCGCCAATGGCGCCAACGACTGTAGAAGCAGAGGAGGAGGTGGGAGAAGATGCAGGTATAGATGACGATGATGAAGACGGTATTGAGAAGTGGGAGCCCCCTTATTCGATATCTTGTGTCCGACGGATATCTTGTCTTCCCTTCTCCATCACCGTCGGAATGCTGGCCGCTTCCCATCGAGCCAAAACAACAAAATGAAAATGGCAGGCACGATTGTCAGCCAACGGCTTGCAAAGGCCGGATGCCGACGCCACCCTTGTATCTGGACCACCGCTGCCGTGATGTCCATCCGTTTTGCGGTATCAGCCCCGGAGGGATAAAAGATGAAAAAGGTACATATGAAACAACCCAAAAAGATAAAAACATTATGGTACGACTGCTGTGTCATTGGCAGACTTGGTCAGTGGTCTAAAGAATGAGTAGTGCAGCCCCTGGGTGGATTAGCATTGGGAAGCAATCAAAATAGATTAGCATTGGGAAGCTCCCATGATCTTTCCGTCCGTTGTCACCAAGCTACGGAGTTTTTGTTGCTTGAAAATCCAGACATTTGACCTAAATTACTACCATTCGAGGTGTTTACAAGGTCTTGTGAACAAAAGTTTCTCCAACCATGTGGCAGTGGGCAATTCTTGTGATTTAGCTTGTGTCAACGTTAAATATGCTTGGGGAGCTTTCATGTGATTGATCGACACCCTAAAACATTTGTTATTTAATCAGCTAAAACTCGGCTTCATTAGTTAGTTAGCTTATGCTTTTCTGGTAAATGAAAGGCAAATATAATGTCACTATTGACATGGGAGCATAAGTATCTTTGCAAGCTAAAAGAAAGAAGATATATTTTTATTAGTAAGTTTTAGCCTGAACCAAAATCCTAAAATACCATCATATTGTAATAGGAATATACTCCATATTTCTGTTAGAAACTCCTAACTCCTTGAGTGGTAGTGCCTCTAGGTGATGCCTATCATCTTCTCTAACTGTAGGTGATTCTATTATTTATATCTTTGCATACTATGAACGCATTGGATGGATTTAAATGGTTGGTTCTTTCATCGCTATCCTATAATAATAAAAGAAATAAAAAAAATAGAAAGAGAACAGAGGTAGTAGTTTAGTTTTCATTATGCATATATCCATGCATACACATCATATAATTTATAAAATTTAGTGCATCCCCATACACGGGACGTGCCAATAGCAAAGGTTTTTCTTGATGAACTCTCACTAAAGTCGCTATATATATATATATATATATATATAATTTTCAGTCATGGAGGGATAACAAAGAGCTTTGTATGTTTCCTGAGCAGTGATCAGACCTCTTTGTAAGATAAGTAAACTAAAATATCCTCAACATAGATGCGAATTTGTATGAGCATGGGAGGTAACAACGTGGGCAAAGGGTTTATCTGAGGCCACCATATAAACTTTCACCCAAGTTACCACTCGATCACGGTACAACAGGATTGAAGTCAAAGATGATGGAAGCAGATGAAACTATATGACCAACAAAGCCAATTTTATAATCAACAGAGTGTAACCTTAGTATTTGGATCACCTTAGTCGACCATTCTTAAAAGTCTCATTGCAATTAAATACCTTGTTCTTATTCATTATGTGTCCCATGTAGTAATTTGCATCTGAAGCTCACCACTCGTCAACTATGTTTGGGTGAAAACGCTCTTCCTTTGATGTAAAATTAGGTGGAGCTGTTAACCGACAAATCTGAACACCATGGAAAAATAAAAATCGACCAAACGTATTTCAACTTATGCAGGGAAACAGAAAATATAGAATTAGAGTATATAAGAAAAATTGTTAACAGTCCATTCTGTTTGATCAAAAACTACATTCATTTATATGATAGTGGATGTAGAAAACAACTCCTCTCCCTCCCACCAACCCCAAGAAAAAAAAAAAAAAGTGAAAATGAAACAAGAAAAGGAAGCAGCAATAAAAAGAAAGAGCAGTCCAATAGTTTCACACAATAAATTGAGAATGTAGCTAATTGATGTATAATTTGAGGGTGCTCGCTAGTGTCAGGGATGACAACACTTATCTGGATTCCAGTCCATGGAATTATTCATCAAATGGATGCTACACATAAGGAAAGAAATTATGCAACCCAGAGCTCATTATTGCGCCTGTAGTCTTTAAATCTTATTGTTATGGAAAAGAGAGAAAAAAGCAGACCTAAATCCCAACCTTTCAAATCCTTCTCACTATTTTGGTGGTCTCTTCCCATTGAATAGTCCAATATCCTTTAGGTGTCACAGACCTATATGTTTGAAGCTTCCAAGGCTATACTTGATTCGCTCAGAATTTGACCTTTGGACATCGGGGGCATTCTAAATGACCTAGAGAGACTCAGAGAGGAGGGTCTGTGAATCCTTCATCAATATTCATTGACTAAATGAATGTGCTTCCAACTGCATATTGGATGAGAGCCTGCAATCATGAGGAAATTCACATCCTAGACAAGAGTGGTGTTCATGGTGGAAAAGGAACCAAAGAAGATATGCTTGACCCACAATTGTAGGTGGAATTCTTGACATTCACTCTGAATGCTTTTGCAGCACAAGACTTGGACTTGGATTGATGAGGCCAGGACTTTAGGTGTCAAGTGGGTTAGGTTTGATTTGCTTCCTTGGTTGTCCTGATCCGATCTAGCTTATGGTAAGAGTTTGGGCTTGAACCTAAATATTTTCCTTGATTAACCCACATAGTCTCACCACCCTCGAAAATTAGGGGATGTTTGGTTGGGGGGAGTGAGAATTTAGAATCAGAATTGGAATGAGTGACTCCCATTCCAACTATTTGATTGGGAAGAGTCCCATTCCAATTTTGATTCCAAGATGGAATGGGAATGGATCAATTTATATAGAACTCAATCCCTACTCTCCTCTATGGGTTCAAATTTTTATTCTAATTTCGATTCCAATTTCGATTCCGATTTCGATTTCGGTTACGAACCAAACGCTTCGAAGGATTTGACCATTCTGATTCTGATTCCAAGCCATTCCGATTTTCATTTTCATTTCGATTTTGGTTATGAACTAAACACTCCCTAAAGGTACCGGTAGTCTCGGGCCTAAGTCTAGGTTGAGTTGGTATTTTGTGCTTTATATCTGTTTCTTATTTTTGTACTTGTCTCCAATTTCATAATTTGTTCTAGATTGAAATTCATAGTTGATCTCGTCTAGATCAGGGTAGGATTCTATGCTTTTTGATCCACCTAGTTTTCAAATCACCCTAAAAGAGGCAAGAGTGGTTAGATGAAGGGTTAAGGGAGAGAGTTCTCTGCTTTCAAATAACTTTGGCTTACAAGTGGATATATATATATATATATATATATCTTACATCTTAAAATTTTGAGATAAAAACTGTTTGATTTCTTTAAGCAGACCAAAATTATTATTGGCAAGCAGAATATTACCAAAATTATTAAGTTACTCTCACCGACCTTCGAGTATATATATTAATTAATAGTATTTTTCTTTAAACCTAAATAAAGTGATTATCCCATTAAAATCGAAATATCACAGTGTGGAAGCCTATTTAAGTCTATAACTGAATTTCTTTAATCTATAAATCATATGCTTTTATTCACTGATCATATAAAAACTCTCGAGTTATTCTAGATTGCAATTAAGTAGGGTGGAACTAGGCCAGACTGGATCGGGCCCTGTCTCTATCCGAGCTCGATCTGAAAATTATTTTCGGACTTCGGGTCGGGCTTAGGCCTGATAAATGTATAAAAATTCAGGCCCGAGTCCGGACCGAACCCAGCTCGAATACATTTGAGCTAGCCCACCTACTCCCTCTCCTCCTCCACCTCATCCTCCACTGTAGCCACTATCGAGACTGCCTTCAAGACCATATGCCTCCATCTCTGCCAACTCCTCCATTCCATCCTAGTCTATGATGCCCCCACCGTCATTGCCACTAGATCGTAGGCTACCAACTTCTAGAGCTCTGGATCCTGCTCCGCCATCTGCCTCCAACTCTCCGACGGCAATGGGGGGCCTGCATCAGATTGCTCAATCAGGGTTTCTTCCTCTCTGAGCCGATCGACTGGTGGGTGCTTTTAGCTTGCTCGATGCCGTGCCTTTCTTCGACCCACTCATGAGAGAATGGTGGGGGCTCATGAGGTTGGGATGGAGAAAGATGATGTTGCCAAGGACAATGATAGCCCTGGACTCATCGAGAGCGTAGGCGACGTCGAGCCCCTGATCGATGCCGGCGTCCTCACAGCAGATCTGGGTGAACCCCGTATACACCATGCATCTCCTCTGGATTCTCCTCAGCCGCGCTCGTGCCGCCTCCAACTGCACCATCCGCAGCACCTCCTTGTCTCCTCCATCGAGATCCGTTCCTCTTCTCTTCCTGAGTCATTGTCGATGGGGATACACTGTAGGCCATATGGATTGGTTATCCTCTTAATCAAGGAGTGTGGAGACACTGGTATGGCATACAGATGAGATGTAAGGATACATCGTCATTGAACGTGACCAACTCCAGAGCATTCTGCTGTCGAGAATGTCTCTGATGGGATATAGGTATAAGTATCTCTTACACCTGAGATCGTCTCAGTGACTTGCAAGCAACTCACTGTGCTTTGGTACTGGACTAATTGAATTTTTAATTTAGTGATGGAAGCTTTTGGGCACAATCAAGTACTTGCAAAGTCGGAGTATGATCAAGATGGGATTGACCATTCCAAGAGTTGGAGAAGAATGAGTCACTGTATTTCAATTTAGCAAAATCTTGGCCAGGATAATCCATCAGATGGATTTGATATTTTGAAATACAATGTGGACAACCTGATCAGAGTTGACAGTTGAACTCTAAGGTGTCCTATGAGTATTTTGATCAAGGAGATGAATTATATGGAAACTATATCCGCATGGTTCTAAGGATGTTGTTCTACACATTTGACCTATCCGACCGTCGGGTATCATTGCCAGATGGTCACTTCGATTGGTACAGAAATTTATTTCTGTCCTACCGACTTAGATTCGGATCTATGAAGTCACACACAATAGAGTTCACGATCCGATCAGATGGTTGATCAACGATTAAGAATTGTTCTAGGATTAAACGATCAATATGATTGACATTTAACCTAGTGCAAGTGTTGCAGGAGGATCGATTAGCAATTCAATTGCTAATTGACTTAATTTGATTAAGCCAATAAGCTGAGATTAAGTCTAATTGAATATGATTTAATTAGATTTAGTTTAGACTTGATTGGATCAAATTCAATTGGTTTATTGGATAAGCCAAGTGCAAAGAAAAATTAGTCCTAGTTCAATTAGGACTTGGGTCAACCTAATTTTAATTCGATTAAAAAATTAAATCAAATTTAAATCTAATTTAATTTGATTAAATTAAGTTCTTAATTGGGTTAAAACCTATTTTAATTGGGATGACTTGGTTTTGATTTGATTTAGTTTGAGAAACCAAATTTGAACAAATCATAAATGGAACCCTAGTAAGACTAGGATTCCACTTGCACCACCTTAGCCCCCCACGCCAACTCTCTCTTATTTTGTATGACAAAACCTTCTCTCCCAGGCCTTCATGCATGCCCAAAGCTTTTCACTCTTTTTCTCTTACATGGAATGTGGTTGTGGACCAAGTCAAAGTAGGAATTAGTTTGGATTTTAAATTCTATGAGATAAAATTTTAAGAAACCAAAACTCTTTCCCTATGGCACTGATTTTATCCAATTTTTTTTTTGAAATTTTTGTGGGTTTTATGGCACATATTGTGCACCCTTTGCTGGTGGTCCATGGCAAAAAAAGGAGGAGGTGTCCAAGACTTGGGCACCCCTTGTCTTGCCCTGTTTGGATTTTTCTTGACTAGGTATTTGACTTAAACAAGGATTCTTTTTATCTCTTGATTTAAGATGAATTTTTTCTTAAAATTTTCATGGATTACAGAGCATTGAGAGACCTTTAGATATATAAAAATCAGAGAGAAAGAGTATTGGGGCATGGAGATATAATAGATACAAAATTAAGTGTCTGGGTTAGAGCAAAGAGAAGAAGAAGAGGGTCTTCTTCTAGGATTGCTGAGTTCACCTCTTTCCTTCCTCCATCTGTGAGTTTTCTGAGAGTGTTTCACATCTAAAACTCCTTCTTCTACTTCTCATCTTTGAAAGAGTCAAAATCAAGAAGAAGGAGGTATCTGATCGACCATCAAAGAAGGATCAGCACAGTACTAGCATACTATGCTGATTTTCTAAACCAAGACTTCTGATCGTGATTCGTGGGCTCATGTGGATGACTCCTAGAGGCCGGACGTATGTATGGCTTGCAACATTATCCTCAAGCTCAGATCAGCAAAGTTAGAATGTCTAACTTACATGGTAATAGATCTGATCTATTATATTTTACATACATTAGATGTAGTATAGAAACATGTTGATATGATCAACATGTAGTTTAGTTCTTTATATTTTAATTTTTGATTTAATACCATATAATAATCATGTAATAGGATCTTAGATCTAAAAGTTCTCTAATTTTATAAGATAAATTTTGATTTATTTTAGTCTTCCACTGCTTGATCTTGAAAAAGTTTCAAGATCAAACCCTGAAACCCTAGATCTGGTTCCTTCAGTTCGAAGATGAAATGGGCTCTATTTCTGAGCCCAAATCCGATCTGTTTTTATTCAGACCTAGCCTAAAGCTTGACCCACATTCGGATCGGTCCGAAGCCCATTGGCCTGGCTCGAGTCCACTTCCAGCCTTACTGGTGCGTAGTCGTTGATAGCACCAAAAATAACTCTACTCACTATGTAGGTAGGATGAGTCGAGATCG
The DNA here is from genome assembly GCF_000442705.2 of Elaeis guineensis. NCBI lineage: Eukaryota > Viridiplantae > Streptophyta > Magnoliopsida > Arecales > Arecaceae > Elaeis > Elaeis guineensis. Next base: position 5,945,488 of record NC_025999.2, read on the forward strand.
TATCCTCAGGGACTTTGGACTAAGTTGAGATTGCAAAATAGAAGAAAGAAGCGTTGTTTTTTATTTAGAAAATAAAATATCTTAAAATTGATGTAATTAGAAAATAAAGAGCTCGGGAGTTTTGAATTAATTTTGCACTAGTAGAGTTGTACCTCTTTTTTTAATTCAATAGATGTGATTAATCTTAGAAAAAATATCTGTCTTTCCTCGGCATGCTCCATACCTGTAGATCATGGCGCATCTCCAAAAAGTACTAGATAAACAACTCTTCTTTTCTCGGCACGCCCCGTATCCGTAGATCACGGTGCGTCTCTGAAAAGTAAAAGTTGTTCCTAATATTAATCTAACAAGAAAGCATAAATAAAAGCATATGAAGGAGAGCAAATAAAGAACTCATGATGATTTAAATAAAAAGCATAATCTTTATTGCATATAAAAAAATACAAGAAAATTTAGAATAATAAACTATCTCTGTGTCGTTACAAAATTTCTTCTCCACTCCCGAGACTGCTAGCCTAGCTGCTCATGAAGTAGTCCCTTTCTATTCCTCTATACAAGCTCTAGAAGAATTTCTGGGCTCCCCCTCCAATGGGAGTACAAAAGTCATTTTATAGGTGTTAGGAAGGAGGAGTTTTACATGATTTTTCGATGTGGGACTAAAAAAAATGCTAAAGACTAAAAGATGGATGGATGTGATGGAAGGATCACAAATAAATAAAGAAAATACAAATCTTTCCTCTCAAAGTATTTCTAAATATTATTTTTTTTCTTTAATAAGCATATGTTCGTCCGCCAGCAAAAACTCCCCGCAACCCGCTTGCCGCCGCCCGCTCACCGTGCCCCACACCTGCGCGATGCCGCACCCGTGCCCACGCTCGCGCCCATGCCACGTCCGCCCCGCGTCCGCCCCACGTCCGCGCCCACGCGCTCACGCGCTCACCCGCGCCCCAGGAACACTGCCGCGTGAACATTCTTTTTGTATTCCAAAAAGAAATTTTGTTTCTTCACAATGACGTCTATATCCTTTTGGATTCCTTACATAGTATCTTCATTTTCTATAATACCGTATGCATCCTTCTTTTATTTTAATTTTATTTTAAGTCCAAATTTCTTCAAACTTGAGTCTTTTTGATCTATGAATCGGACTCTTTGTATCGACGATCATCTTTCCTGTAAAAATAAAAAGAAGCATCAAATTCTTAATAAATAAAATAAATAAAATATAATTTTTTACTTTAAATGACTTAAATTAAGTGTTTATCACATCTCCGAACTTGAATTTTGCTCGTCCTTGAGTAAAATAGATATATCAGCATTGTGTACCGACTCGATCTTGAATCAAAAATTAGGTTAGGCATCCCAAAAGGTAGATGATACCTGATCGGACCATTAAAGAGATATTTCATTGGATTATCAATTTGACCCAATTAGTGGCTGAGTATTAACTAAAAAAATTTCAAGAGCTTTTCTTTCACCAACTCCCCACTTTACTCTTTAAATCTCTAACTTAATGGGAGAGAGGTTTATTATCTTCTTGCAATTTAGTCCCTTATTATCCACTATTTTTTTTTTTAACATTGCCTACCTTTTTACGTGAACCATAACGCTTACTTAGACGAAAGGGCCCGGTTACTCAGTAGGAAACTAATATTTTTTTATTTTTTTTTTAAGTAAATTTTAAGAAAAATTTTTGCATACCTCGACCTTTCCACCCAATCTCTCATGAAGCAGATTCTTTATTGAGATCAGTAAGAAGAGGGTTGTAGAATCACTCCTAAAATTTGGTCTAGTCTAAACCCTACCATTCATTGGTTTTCTTAATAATTTATTCCTCAGTATCTCTAAAATTATCTTGACCATTAATCATTCATTGTTTAGGATGCCTAATTGACTCTTAATCAAAATAAAATTTGGATACACAAAACTAATTATTTCTGACCATACTCGAGGATTTGATTAATTTCCTCACCCCCCAACTTAATCTACATTGTCCTCAATGGAGTAGGAAAGCAAAGAAAATAAAAGGAGAGAGTGCACCTGGGATAATTTTGCTTCGGAAGTTGAAGATAGCTTCATTGATTAATAGGCTCTTGTTCTAAATTTCTGCAGCTGCGTTAAAGTAAAAAAATATGAAATCATTGGGTTGCCTCCCAACAAGCTAAGTTTTACATCTTCAGCCAGACTGAATTGAGTATTATGGCGGTATTGGATCCACTAAATCAACAGATTCAATTAATTCTCCATCACTAATTCCATCTATGTAAGGTTTCAATCGCTGATCGTTTACTTTAAAGGTGTTCCCTGTTTAGGATTTTTGAGTTCTATAGCTCCATGAGGAAATACCTGAGTTACAACGAAAGTCCGTCCCAACGTGAGCAAATTTTTCAGAAACAGCCGCAACCTAGAATTGAAGAGCCAAACTTTTTGATTGGGCTCGAACATTTTTCATGCAATAAATTTATCGTGGTATGCTTTAGTTGAGCCTTATAAATTTTGACACTCTCATACGCTTCATTGCGTAGCTCTTCAAATTCATTTAATTGGAGTCTCCTATTGGAACCTATATTTTTCATATCAAAGTTAAATTATCGTATGGCCCAAAATGCACGATGTTCCAATTCCACCGGCAGATGACAAGCTTTTTCAATACAAGTCGATAAGGAGACATTTCTATGGGTGTTTTAAAAGCAGTACGGTAAGCCCATAATGCATCGTCTAAGCGAAGAGACCAATCCTTTCTATCGGGCCTAACCGTCTTTTCAAGGATATGTTTAATCTCCCTATTTGACACCTCTACCTGACCATTAGTTTGGAGGTGATATGGTGTGGCCACTTTGTGTGAAATATTATATTTTTTCATAAGTGCTTTAAAATATTTATTTGTAAAATGAGTCCCTCCATCACTAATGATCACCCTTGGGAAGCCAAATCAACTAATGATGTTTCATTGGATAAAACTAGTTACAATTTTATTATCATTAGTCCGTGTAGCTATTGCCTCCACCCATTTTGATACGTAATCTACTGCCACCAGAATATATTCGAATCCAAAGAGGCTGGAAAAGGTCCCATGAAATCAATCCCCCAAACATCGAAGATTTCTACTACTAAAATGGGGGTCAGCGGCATCATATCCTTCTTGGATAAATTTTTGTTTGTTGACATCGCAGACAACTTCGGCCAAATTTATGTGCATCCTTGAAAAGCATTGGCCAATAAAATCCACTCTGCAGCATTTTTGCTGCAGTTTTTCTTCCACTAAAATGTCCCCCACATGCCGAAGAATGGCAAAAATGAGAATGCTTTGGAATTCACTCTCGGGGACACAACGACGAATAACTTGGTCAGGACAGTATTTGAATAGTTCAGGTTCTTTCCAGAAATAATATTTATTTGCGAGAAAAATCGATCCTTTTCTTGTTTTGTCCAGTGAGAAGGTACTTGTCCTGTTGACAAGTAATTGACAATATGGGCAAACCATGGAGGACGGCTAGAGGAGATTGCGAAAAGTTGTTCGTTAGAAAATTTTTTTTGACCTCATCTATACCTATCGTGTGTTCAACTAAGATCCTGGAGATGTGATCAGCTACCACATTCTCAGAACCCTTCTTATCTCGGATTTCCAGATCAAATTCTTATAAAAGAAGGATCTATCTGATCAAACGCGGTTTAGTATTTTTCTTTGAGAGGAGATGTTTCAGAGCCGCATGATCAGAGTAAACTAGAACCTTAGACCCTAACAGATATGAGCAAAATTTTTTCAGAGCGAACACTACTGCTAGTAGCTCTTTTTCTGTTGTAGTGTAGTTTAATTAGACATCGAAAAGAGTCTTGCTAGCATAATAGATCACATGTGGCTCCTTATTGATTTTTTGGCCTAAGACGGCACCTATTGCAAAGTCAGAGGCATCACACATAATCTCAAATGGAATGGACCAGTCGGGGGTTTTATTATAGGTGCTGTTGTCAGGGCTGTTCGTAATGTGTTGAACGCTTTCAAACAGTCTTCGTCAAAGACAAATGGTGTATCCTTGGCCAACAGATTGCACAAGGGTCTTGAAATCTTACTAAAATCTTTGATGAAGCATCTATAAAATCCGGCATGACCTAAGAAGGATCGTATTTGTCAGACCGAAGTAGGGGTGGTAGTTTTGAAATGACCTCAACTTTGGCTTTATCTACCTCGATCCCTCTTTCAGAAATAATATGTCCTAATACAATTCCTTTCCGCACCATGAAATGGCACTTTTCCCAACTTAGGACAAGATTTATCTCTATACACCGTTTAAGAACTTTGGAAAGATTATGGAGGCAATCCTCAAAGGTGGTTCCAAGCACAGAAAAATTATTCATAAAAACTTCAAGACATTTGTCCACCATATCCGAAAAAATGGCCAGTATGCACCATTGAAATATAGCGGGTGCATTGCAAAGCCCGAATGGCATACGCCGAAAAGCGAAGGTGCCATAGGGGCAGATGAAGGTAGTCTTTTCTTGGTCATCCGAAAATACAGGTACTTGATTGTACCCTGAATAACCATCAAGAAAATAAAAAAAACTTAGTCCTGCTAACCGTTCTAAGATTTGGTCGATGAAGGGCAATGAAAAATGGTCCTTCCTAGTAACGGCATTTAGTTTTCTATAATCTATGCATACTCGCCATCCAGATGATATACGAGTGGGAAGCAGTTCACCTTCTTGTTCTCAACCACAGTAATACTTGATTTCTTAGGTACTACTTGAGTGGGACTGACCCATTTACTATCGGATATGGGGTAGATGATTCCAGCATCTAACCATTTTACCACCTCTTTCTTTACTACTTCACGCATGTTTGGGTTCAATCTCTCTGCATATCTCGATGGGGTTTGGCATTTGCCTCAAAATAAATATGGTGCATGCAAATGGAGGGGTCAATTCTTTTAAATTGGCAATGGACCAACCGATAGCCTCTTTGTGTTCCTTCAGAATACCAACCAATTGTGCTTCCTGATTAGGGGTCAAGTCTGATGTAATGATTGTCGGGAGGGTGTCATTGAGTCCTAGAAATACATACTTGAGCGTAGCAGGAAGGGGTTTCAATTCTAACGTAGGTGGTGATTCTAAAGATGGGACTATTGGTGTACTGGCTAATGTGGGCAATGGCTCATACTTGATTGTCCATGGAGGAGTGGTTTTATCGTGTGGTGTATTCAACAAGATGTTAACTTCTTTCATATATTCCTCAAAGTCATACACTCCAAAGTGAGCCAAGCAAGTATCTAAGGGGTCTGGTGCTAGAATTATGGGTGTTGCATCTTCTATAATATCTTCTAGTGTATCTACTTTGAAGCAACTATCCATTGATGGTCCTTGGGAAGCACCAAACACATTCAGTCTTAGTTTCTTATTCTCAAATGATACGTCCATGACTCCTGTCCTACAATTAATGCATGCATTTACCGTAGCTAGGAAGGGTCGTCCTAAGATAATAGAAATTTGTCTGGGGTTACCACTTAGTTCCATGTCGAGAATCAGAAAATCAACTGAAAAGTAAAACTCATCTATCTTGACCAAGACATCCTCAAGCATTCCACGTGGTTCCTTAATTGATCTGTCGGCTAACTGCAGTGTGACTGATATGGGTTTCAGTTCTCCGAATCTAAAAAGTTCATATACCGAACTAGGTAAAAGATTCACACTTGCTCCTAAATCTAGAAGAGCTTTTTCAATGTGATAATCTCCTATAACACAAAAAATGATGGGGGCTCCTGGGTCTTTAAGCTTTGGAGGAGTGGCATGCTGGAAAACAGAACTAGCCTGTTCAGTGAGGTGTACTTTCTTTGGGATTTGTGATTTAGATTTACGTTTTTGGGTGCACAAATCCTTCAAAAATTTGGGATAAGCAGGGACCTGTTTGATTGCATCTAGAAGGGGAAGATTAATTTGGACTTGCTTAAATAATTCCAACATCTCATCGAGTTTTCCTCCCTTCTTATCTGCAGGAATAAGGGCTTTCAGGGCATCCAAAAATGGAGCTTTAGGCAAATAAGATGATTCCGGTGCAGTTGGTTCCTTCTCTATTTTTAGGTCCTCCTTGTTCTTAGGTGATTTAGCTTCGGTTAGAGGTTTAGGGTCGGTCTCATTGATTTTACTAGTGTGTTTAATGACCTTCCTACTTCTCAAAGTCATGATTGATTTGGCATGTTCAGAAAAAACTTTTGGGGTAATAGAGCTCTCAATCACAAATTACCCTCTTGGGTTGCTCTCGGGTTGGCTAGGTAATTTTTCTCCTTCCCTCCTACTGAATGCAGTCGCTAGTTGACCTATTTGGGTTTCTAGCTTAGCAATGGATTGTGTGTGGGAGTTAAGGGTCTGAGTGTTGACTTCTAATCGTTCTAGTGCTTTCAGAACTTTTTCCTCAAAAGCTGAGCTGTGACCAGTAGTAGACGATTGAGAAATATTTTAAAATTGATGGTATGGTCCATGCCATATGTTGGGTCCTGATATTGAGGTCGAGGTGCGGCAAGGCCAATCACTGGTTGTGGTCTCCAAGAAAAATTTGGATGGTTTCTCCAGCCCGGGTTATAAGTGTTCGAATAAGGATCGTTTTCTGGTCTGCGAGCTTGTTGGACTTGAGCTTGTTGAACCTGCTCGTGCACAAACTCAAGAAATTGAGGTGCGGCTGGGCATTCACTAACAAAATGGTTCGGACTTGCACACAATGCACAAACTTCTTGGATTGGGTTAGGTGGAATCGGAGATTATCCAGTATTTAGAAGACGATCTAATTTTTGGGACAGTTCATCTACCTTATGATGGATATCTATGGCATTTCCTACTTCATATATTCCACCTCTCTTTGGGTTTAACATGGGTTTATCTCTAATAGAGGCAGACATATGATGTAATGAATTTTCACTTAAAATTTCAAACAGTTGCCATGCCTCATCCTCACTTTTCAGCATGAATGTCCCACCGCATGATGCATCGACTATTTGTCGATGTCTTTCAGATAGCTCATCATAAAAATATTGGATTAACTGTCACTTGGGTACAGCATGGTGGGGATATTTTCTAATAAGGTCCTTTAATCTCTCCCATGTTTCATGAAATATTTCTCCATCTAATTGGAAAAAACTAGTTATGGCTTTCCTTATTTGATTAGTTTTTTCTATGAGAAAATATTTCTTGAGAAACTCTCCTTGCAGCTGGTCCCAGGTTGATATAGTCGTGGAATCCAAAGTATGTAGCCAGTATTTGGCTTTGTCCTTAAGTGAGAAAGAGAATAATTTTAACCTAAGAGCATCATCGGAGAAGTTGTGAATTTTGACAGTTGAGCATATCTCAAGAAATTCTTCAAGATGTTTATAAGGGTCCTCATTACTAAGTCCATAAAATGAAGGTAATATTTGAATTATACTGGACTTAATTTCATATTGAGTGGCCTTCACAGGGGGCACTTGAATACAAGGAGAGTAGGTATATGTGGAAGGAGTAAAGTACTCCTTCAATTGCTTGGGTGGATCATTCTCCTGATTTCGGTCCATATTTTTACGTCTGTTGGTTCTAAAGATTCTTTCTATTTCTGGATCAAAATGTTGGATTTCTGATTGTAACGATCTACGACCAAGCATACACCTTACAATTATATTTTAGAGCAAATATAGAAAATTTTAGTTTTTATAATATATATATTTTTATAATACAATGAGAAAAGAATGAAGAAAATCTAAAGAGAAGAACCTAAAAATCTTAAATCTATGAAAAGGGAGAAATTAGTTAATGTTTAGATGTTAATTGCAATCAACTTAAACAATCATAGACTCTCTATCCTAAGGTTAACGTAGATCTAGACAGTTCCTAACTTCCAAGACTGCCTTTGAGCACTCCAAGCTCAAGACTGACTAACTGACTCGGCCAGGTAAGTGAAAGATGTGGGAGGTTCCCTGCTCGTTGCTTTCCTTAGACACCAACTGAGTTGGTCAGGTCAGTCAACGGAACCAATTGAAAATCACTTTCTTTAACCACTTGCCTTAGACACTAAGCAATTAATCAATCCGCACTCAGTTCAACTCTAGAGCTTTTTTATCCTATTGAGCTTGAAATCCTTAGGGGTCAACATCTAATTAATTTTATATTAAGGTCTAGGTTATGCAAATGCAAGGTAGTGATTTGTGGGCCAAGGAAGGATGATCAAATCCTCACCTTATCTTAGTTAATGGGTTGCGCCCTTAAAGTTAATTATGGAGATGAGATGCAAAGAAATAAGGTGTCCAATCAAGTTAGAAATTTTTATATTTGAGGTTACGCTATTTTAGTTAAGTGTTATGAAATATCAGTGGCTTTTTTTTTTCAACCGTGCCAAGGTCTCCGGCAACGGTGCCAAAATTTGGTGCGTAGTCATTGATAGTACTAAAAATAACTCTACTCACTATGTAGGTAGGATAAGTCAAGATCGTATCCTCAGGACTTTGGGCTAAGTTGAGATTGCAAAATAGAAGAAAGAAGCATTATTTTTGATTTAGAAAATAAAATATCTTAAAATTGATGTAATTAGAAAATAAAGAGCTCGGGAGTTTTGAATTAATTTTGCACTAGTAGAGTTGTATCTCTTTTTTTTAATTAAATAGATGTGATTAATCTTAGAAAAAATATCTGTCTTTCCTCGGCACGCCCCATACCCGTAGATCACGGTGCGTCTCCAGAAAGTACTAGGTAAACAACTCTTCTTTCCTCGCACGCCCCGTATCTGTAGATCATGGCGCATCTCCAAAAAGTAAAAGTTGTTCCTAATATTAATCTAACAAGAAAGCATAAATAAAAGCATATGAAGGAGAGCAAATAAAGAACTCATGATGATTTAAATAAAAAGCATAATCTTTATTGCATATAAAGAAATACAAGAAAGTTTAGAATAATAAACCATCTCTGTGTTGTTACAAAATTTTTTCTCCACTCCTGAGACTGCTAGCCTAGCTGCTCATGAAGTAGTCCCTTTCTATTCCTCTATGCAAGGCTCTAGAAGAATTTCTGGGCCCCCCCTCCAATGGAAGTACAAAAATCTTTTTATAGGTGTTAGGAAGGAGGAGTTTTACATGATTTTTTGATGTGGGACTAAAAAAAATGCTAAAGACTAAAAGATGGATGGATGAGATGGAAGGATCACAAATAAATAAAGAAAATACAAATCTTTCCTCTCAAAGTATTTCTAAATATTAATTTTTTTTCCTTTAATAAGCATATGTTCGTCTGCCAGCAAAAACTCCCTGCGAACCCGCCTGCCGCACGCCCGCTCGCTATGCGCCCACACCCGCGCGATGCCGCACCCGTGCCCGCGCTCGCGCCCATGCCGCGTCTGCCCCACGTCCGCGCTCACCCGTGCGCCCACGCGCTCACGCGCTCACCCATGCGCCCAGGAACACTGCCGCATGAACATTCTTTTTGTATTCCAAAAAGAAACTTTTGTTTCTTCACAATGACGTCTATATCCTTTTGGATTTCTTGCATAGTATCTTCATTTTCTATAATACCATATGCATCCTTCTTTTATTTTAATTTTATTTTAAGTCCAAATTTCTTCAAACTTGAGTATTTTTGATCTATGAATCGGACTCTTTGTATCGGCGATCATCTTTCCTGTAAAACATAAAAAGAAGCATCAAATTCTTAATAAATAAAATAAATTAAATATGATTTTCTACTTTAAATGACTTAAATTAAGTGTTTATCATTTACTGTCAAGGAAGATTGTTCTTACATCCATCTAGTATAGCTCTAAGTAAAAAATAAGCTATTAAAATCATGATAATCTTAAAAGAAGAATAGTTAATACCTTTTTTTATGTAAATATCTTTGTTACAGGTCTGATTTTATATCGTTCAACCTTACTATTGGGATTTTCTTTGGTCACATATATCCTTTTGCAACTTATTTGTTACACCCTTCAGGTAGGTCAACTTATTTTCAGGCATGGTTGTTATCTACTGAGCCAAGCTTCTCTTTTTATGGCATCTAACCAGTATAAGAAATTTTCATCTTTTATGGCTTGTAAGAATGTCTCAAGGTCTTCAACCTTTTCATGCATATCAGTCAGATATACTACATAATTTGAAGGTATTGCATATTTTTTTATTTTAATAGATCTCTAGAGAGCTGTCCCTTGATTTGCTTGTGGTGGTGGTTAGACAGTTACTTTATCAGCAATAGAAATCTCACGGAGTAAAACTTGATAAAGTGGCGATCCCTCCTGAATGTTATCTCGATGAATAACAATAAGAATTATCACTTCAATCTACTTTATAGATCCAATATTTCCTAAAAGATAATGTCTCAAGATTTTTCATTCCCATTAAATATGCCATCCTCTAGAAATCTCTCTTTATTAGTTTCTGCTATCTGTGGTGTACGGATGGATAATAGAATCTATACTCTTTTGATCTCTCTAGATAATAAGAAATCACTAGTTGTTCTGAGATTAAACATCTTTCCTTATGGGTTAAAAATTTTGGCATTAACTCCATATATGCATATATTCCAAAATAGATTTTATATTAGTCCATAACTATACAAAATCTTTTGAATTGTCTTAGTAGAAACTTTATTCAAGATATGCATAGTTGTCTTTATAGCTTCATCTCATAAGTAAATAGGTATAACCCAAACTACTTCTTTAAGTATCATATTTCTTCTTTCAGTGACATCATTTTGATCTAACATCCTTTGATATTATGTACTCGAATATAATGCCATGTTTATTTAGAAATTTCGCTAATGGTTCTAACTATTGTCTCATCTCAGTATGTTTATCATAGTACTTATCATCTCTATCACATCTGACATTTTAATCACTTTTTCTGATTGTCACTTTATCTCTATTTCAAATTTTTTAAAGGCCTCAAATACATCAGCCTTATCAAATAGAAGATATAGATACATATACAATGAATAGTCATGAATAAGTGTGATGAAATACTTTTCACCTCTTAGATATGAAAAAATATTTGCATACAATAGTTGTATGAATGATTCCCAAAGTTTTTTTAATCAACCCAACACCCTTCTTAAATGTGTATGTTTGCTTTGTCTTTATGCAATTAACACGACAAAAAATTAGTGAAGTTTGATGATCTTAAGATACTATCCTTCATTAGCCTTATGACTCTTTCTTTGAAGATATGCGCCACTCTCTGATGCCATAACATAGAAGAGTTTTTAAAATGAAAACCTACTTCAGGATCTAAAACTATTTTGTATCATCCAACAATCTTAATAAGTGAACATATTGGACTTTCAATGATAATAGATCGTTCACTTTCAATCAGAAGCCTTCTTAATAGGAAGTTCTATAAATTATTGGCAATGTATATAAGTACACTAGAGTTAATGCATCAGGTAGAATTAAGAACATTTACTAAATTAGATTCAAAACACATACAAGAGTAAATGATATTTTCTTTTGTAGTGGGTTTTAACACTTCATGTAATTTTTTCTTAAGTGTCCATTCCTTATGCAAAAGAAGCATTTTATTAATGGCTTCACCAAATACCATAACAAATGCTTTTTTCCTTTTGTATTGAGTATGTTTTTCTTTTATCTATTTTTTCACTAACTTGATGTGAAGTGAAGTTCACGCTCTCTATCTTCTCCTTCTCTCAATCTCTTCTCCACTTGCACATATTTGGTCAGTCATATACTAATTGTCAATCCTCATTATATGTACTTATAGGAGATCTTAAAGAGTCTTTACTCTGATGGAAGAGAAGTGAGAATTAAGTATACCAAAATGATATCTGATATGAAAGCCTTAATATCAGATTACTATGCTAAGATATTCTTTATCTCCGTAATATGCTCACAGTTGTCAATATTTTGCTTTTTTAGAGCCGACTAATTTCTGCTCTACAACATCCAAGAAAATACTTGCCTGATGACATAAAGGAATGAATCCCCTAAAGTGCCATGTTAGAATTTTTGCAGAGTAAAGTGAGTTGATTAAATTGTTCATATTTCTTGAATCTTTTCTAGTATATTTTATCCATAAGTGATAAAAATTTATTCACTCAAAATATCAGACCAAGGTTAGCACACCCTAATGTGAGTATTATTTTACTCTCTTTATTCCAAGAAATTTAATTTATTAAACAAACTAAATTTTTTTTTCTATGCTACTATTATTAATTGTGAGAATTAATACTGTAAAATACACATACTCATGTTATCATCAAATAATGAGACTAATTAAATAGTAGTATGAAATAATTAATATTATTTCATAGTAAATTTTAATCTTCCTATGGATAGAGGTGCATCACACATAAAATTTACTAATGATTTATTAATAAGACCAGCAATATAGATATCAAAAAATAAAAAATTTCTATACCTATAGGTTTAGAAAAAATCTTATCCTTAACACCTAAATTACCATCTTATTCCAATTAAATCACAAAAATAATCACTCCCTATGGATAACGTTAATTATTTCTATAATTTAATTATAATTTTGTTCAAATGCCATTATACTTTATTTTATAGTATTCATGTGGTTTTTACTATATCCAAATGCTGTGGCTACTACTAAACATAATAAACCCACTAACTTTATATGGCATTAAATACATCATCATCAATATGATAATAACTCTGTAATTCTTTATTTGCATATAAATAGATAAGAAAGCACATAAATCAACTATCTAATGTGTAAATTTACATTGTTATGCAATAAAATCATATAACTGGATCTTATCATAATTATTAAAATTTTTATATAATTAAATTTATTATAGGAATTAAATAATAATCTAGAGGTCTTCGTCTAATAAACTCTAATGCAATTTTTAAGGATCTATGTGAAATTTGTTACTTTGTTAGGGACTAAATCACAAAAATATCTAAATTTGGTTCGCCCAATTATAAAAAAATATTTTTATATAATAAATATTTTATTGGGGGCTAAATTGCAAAACACCCTTAACGAACCGGAGTAAACCAACTCAATTTGGTTTCAGCCAATTATTGAAAAGGGCATTTTTATAAAAATTACTTTGTCAGGGGCTTAAACGTAAAATCCCCTTTTTAAATAAATGGGTCAATCGGATTTCGGATTCCGGTTTGAACCCGAAAGCCGAACCCGTTAGCCTCTTCTTCCTCCCTCTCCGTCTCTTTTCCCGATCACAGCCGAGGGGAACCCATGGCTAACGATCCCCTCTTCGGCGGTTCTTCGCCCGACCGCCGGTGAGCCGACGACTAGCCTCCCTCTCCGTCTCTTTTCCCGATCACAGCCGAGGGGAACCAATGGCTAACGATCCCCCTTCGGCGGTTCTTCGCCCGACCGCCGGTGAGCCGACGACTGGCTGGTCTTGTGGGAGATCGATTGAGAAGGAGGCTGCCAGAAACCGACGCTCCCCTCCACCGGAGAAAGGAGATAATGGGAGATCCAACGTCCCTTCACCACGGATCTAGGCCGGCTGGGCGCCGGCGAGCCTAAATTGAAAAGCAGCCGATCTAGATGGCCCTCTCGATGGCCAAGTTCACGATGATGATGAAAACTAAAAAAGTCCAAAATCCTGTCGGCGGCCGCCGGAAAAGGCCGGATCGGCAGACCGACGCCGAATCCCAAAGGCTCCGGCTTATTTTCTCATGGATCTCGGCGATTAAGAAGGAGAACCCCGGTTTACCAATATCGGGTGGTTCTTTCCTCTTCTCCCGTTCTTCAATTTTTTTTTTTTTTTTTTTTAAATAGCTTGAATGATGGTCACCACCGGAGATCTGGACCGGCGGGGCAGCACAGCTGCCGGAAGAGGAGGAGCCCGGCCATCTTGAATGAAAGAGGCGGGCATACCTTAGGCCATGTTCTTCTTTCTTTATAATTTATTTATTTATTTATTCCAAGAATAATTCTGATCGCAGGTCCAATAAAAATAAACCTATAAAATATCATAAATCAATCTAGGAACGAATTCGGATCTTGACTGCTCCGATCACCGGAAATCTTGAGCTTTTTTCAAAATAATACAAAAAAAAAAATTTAAATATCAAAATATATCAAAACGAAATTTATTTATCAAATTAATGCAAAAGAGAAAAACACCATTTTGAATGGCGTTTCTTCCCTTCCACGTCACCCCCCATTTCCACGGTGGCATCGTCCCAAAAAAAAAAAAAAAAAAAAAAACGTCATTTGAATGGCGTCTTTAAAAACGTTATTTTCAATAGCGTTTTTAAAAACGCCATTCAAAATGGCGTTTTCAAATTTTCCCACAAAAAAAAAGAGAAAAAAATCGTGAAAAAATGAGAAAATTGGTTTTTTAAAATTTGAAATTAATTAATAAATTAAAATTATAATTTTGATTGAAATTTAAAATATAAAGATTTGAATTTGTAATTCATTAAAAAAATTAATTTAGATTTTTTATTTAAAATATTTTTTAAAAGATGTCAAAAAAAATCTTAAGAAATAAAAAAAAATTATCATAGAAAATAAAGAAAAGAGAAAAAAATATGAAAGAAATAAAAATTTGAAATTTAATTGAAAAAAATCATTCGAAATACTTGTCCTAAAAATTTTAAAAAAAAAATTTAAATAATAAAAAAAATTATAATTTAAAATTTAAAAGAAATAAAATTTTAGAGATTAATTGAAATAAAAATATTATTTCAAATTACTTTGTCAAATTAAAATTAATTTATTTAAAAATATTCAAAAAAATTGAAAAATAGGCTAAAAAATTTTATAAAAATATAAAGAATTAAAAAAAAATAGAAATTATAATTGTAATTGAAGAACAAAGTTTATAATTTTTAATTTTAAGAAATAAGAATTATAATTTTAATTGAAATTAAAAATTACTTTTTAAATAACTAAATTAATTGAAATATAAATTTTTCAGAAATATTTTAAATAAAAGAAAAAAAATACGTAATAGAATATCAAAAAGATAAAAATGGAAGAAAACTAAAATTAAAATTTAAAATTATAAAAATTATAAATTAGATTAGAAAAAATATATCATAAAAGAATAAAATTAAATTAAATTAAATATAATTTCATTTTTAAGGTATTTTATAAATGTGACTTAAAAAAATTAAATTTGAATTAAATTTTGATAAAAAAAGAAATACATTAATAAGTTAAAAAATGATGAAAAGTTAAAAAGTTAAAAAGTTAAAATTTTTAAAAAGACATAAAAAATAAGAATTATAAATTTAAATTTTAAAAAAAATAAAATTTTAAAGATTAAGTGAAATAGAAATATTTTTTAAAATTAATTTCTCAAATTAAAATTAATTTAATTAAAAAAATTTCTAAATAAAATATAAAAATGCCTAAAAAAATTTCATAAAAAGATAAAGAATTGAAAAAAATAGAAATTCTAATTGTAATTGAAGAAGAAAGTTTATAATTTTTAATTTTATGAAATAAGAATTAAAATTATAATTGAAATTAAAAATAATATTTTAAATAACTAAATTAATTTAAATATTAATATTTAAAAAATATTTTAAATAAAGAAAAAAAATACGTAATAGAATGTCAAAAAGATAAAAGTGGAAGAAAATTAAAAATTAAAATTAAAATTATAAAAATTATAAAAAAAATATTTCATAAAAGAATAAAATGTAATTAAATTAATTACAATTTTTTTTTCGGTATTTTATAAATGTGATTTAAAAAATTTTAATTTGAATTAAATTTTGATCAAAAAATAAATACATTAAAAAATTAAAAAATGAAGAAAAAAATCATAATTTTATCAGATATGATTCTGAAGTCTCAAAAGCAAGAACAAAAGATGTGTAATCTATTAGAGGCAATTTCAATATTTTTGGAAGCGTATTTTGTAAGAAAAATAGATTTATATTTTTTAGTCGACCCCATGAATCGACTCATGGCTAAAAGAGTTTAACGGCACGCAAAATTTTTGGCTGCCACACTCTGTGAGTCGACCCCTTGACTTTCTTTCTGGTAATTTTTATTTTTTAAATTTTTTAAAAAGAGAGAGAGAGGAAGAGGGAGAGAGAGGAGGCAGCTCACCGCCGTGCTGTCGGAGAGACGCGGAGAAGGGAGAAGAGGGAGAAAGGAGAAGAGGGAGAAGGAGAGAAGAAGGGGGAAAGGAGAAAACGCCGTTCCCTTCAGCATTTTTTTATTCTTTTTCTTTTTTTTTAATTTTTTTAAAATTTTTTCATAATTTGTTTAATTATTTTTTTTTTAATTTATTAAATTTTTTAATGAGGATAGTAATTTGAATGATAATTTTTAATTTAAATTAAAGTTAATTTTTTGTTTTAAATTATAATTTCTATTTTATTACCATTTTTTCTCTTTTATTTACTATTTTTATGATATATTTTTTTAATTTAATTTATAATTTTTATAATTTAAAAATATAATTTTAGTTTTCTTTCATTTTTATGATATATTACGTATTCTTTTCCTTTACTTAAATTTTAAAGGAAGAAGGAGAAGATCGAGAAGGGAGAAGGGAGAAGGGAGAAGGGAGAAGGGAGAAGAAGAAGGAGGGGAAAAAGGGGTTTGGGGAGGGGAGAGAATGGCGTTTTCTCTTTTTTTTTTTTTTTAATTTCTTTACTTATCTATTTGTAATCTTTTAATAAATAAATTTAATTAAATAATAAAAATAATAATTTAAATGATAATTTTTAATTTAAATTAAAATTAATTTTTTTTTAAATTTATAATTATAATTCCTATTTTATTATTATTTTATTATTTTTTTATGATATTTTTTTTAAATTTTTTTAAAAAATTTATCATTTGAAATTATAATTTCAGTTTTCTTCTATTTTTATCTTTTTAGCATTCTATTACGTATTCCTTTCCTTTACTTAAAAAAATATTTATTTTTTCTAAAGTTTAATTCAAAGAGCAACATTTGATATATTATTATTTACGTTATAATTTTTATAGTCCTTTCAGTATAACGTTTTCTCTCCTAATGTTCTGAGACACGTTCGAGTATGTGTATCCATATGCACCAATCATAATATCCAATCATTTAAAATTAAATAATATAAAATGAAATCAATATTTAATATTATTCAATAGAATAAAAATGTCAAACGTACAAAAAAAAAAATAGTACAACAAAAATGTAAAAATACTAAATACAAATACAACAAAGACTAAGTCCCACAAGGACGTCGCGGTGCCCGTGGTCGCTTGGACCTTCTCAGGAAGGTCCTCGCCGGTTGCTCCTGCTGTGATGGCTCCTCTCCTATATCAGTGGAAGAGATATGCTGATCATGCTGCTCAGGAATAACTGATGCTGTCGGATCATCTACGGACTGAGAGACCCGTTCAACTCTTTCATCTGGATACACGGATGGACCTAAAAAAAAATATCATACTCATGTGGCCAACTGGTACCCGATGATGGCATCTGGGGGATGTAGGAAGAAGAAGATGCTGCCATCTGTGGATGAAAAGGCAGTGGCATCTGTGCAGCATCAAATGATGACATATGCGGAATATGCGGTGATGGCATATGTGAAGCATATGGTGACGGCGTATAACTCATATCTGGCGCCCGAACTGCTCCATACCAAGGCGCACAGGTATGTGGATCAACACCAATCGCCACCAATGTTTCGGAACCTGTTCTCTCCATCTCCCGCAGTATCTGAATCCGCTCGTCCTCATCAGTCGTAGATAAAGCACGACGAGCGTCCAACACGAGATCCGACATAGAATCAGTCTATAAAATAAAAATAGAACAGTTAGTATAAAACAATCAGTATAGTGTACAATATAAAACAAAAATATAACACAAATAACATGAAGTAATTTTCGTAATCTTACCAAAAGACGTATAGTAGAACTCTCGCCCTCATATCCAGAAACTACATACTGAGACTGTCCATTGACTCGCACCGTAATGCTAAAAAACCAACCAATGTAGTCATCAATATATGAACGACCTCTCAAAATAGGATCACCATGAACAATGTGATCTCGACGTGCATCCCAAATATCGATGTACTGTGCATGTCTGATACGCCAGTCGATACGAGCTCTCCCTCGTCGATCAATACGATGAAGTCCCTGGCTGGTATCAAACTACTCTGGGATGCCCTGAGTCTGACCAAACTGCCGCAGGACACGATCGGAAGATGCCACTCTACCACATCAAAACAAATAAGTGGCACCCTAGCAGTCCATATGTCGTGTCCAACTGTACACATCTGCGGCAGTATAGCCAATATCCCATCTGTATATGGCTCCCACAAAAACTGATATAATATAGTTAAAATAAAAAAATTAATATAAAATTATAATAGATTATGAATACTGTAAATTGATATTTGTAAAAAATTTAAAATTTACCCGTCTAGATGTATCAACTAATGTATCCAACTGGCACCTATAAACCCGTGCCACTCTTGTCGATACGTGATGAACGTTGAATGCAACGTTCCATCTGTTTCATAATGTACTAATATTAAATAAATTTAAAATAATAAAATTTAAATAAAAAAAAATATTTCGATACCTGTATCCTAATGGTCCGTCTAGTCTGAATGGAACATCAGGATCCTGCTGCTCTGATGGCATCTCGAGCAACTGTCGTCGTAATGGACTGATAGTCGGCATACGCTCCCATACCCAAATCTGCAAAATTTAAAAATTAAATAAATGATATATCGAATGTAAAATATAATTAAATATTAAAAATTAAAAATTTTAATTTACGTACCTGTAATAATACAAGATAACCGCCAATCTCGCTCTGATCAGCATAAGAACCCCGACACATAGCTCGGTATAGACAAGCTAGTACTGCACTGCCCCAACTGAGTCGACGAGCGAAGTCTAAATCCTCTAATAATGGCAAAAACATCAACTTCATCTTATTCGATGAAGTATCAGGTAACAGGACACCACCTAACAATCGCAGCACCTGACCCCTAACATACTGCTGCACCATCTCCTCTGGTGCATCATCCGCAATATGAAAATGACGATAACGATCATCCAAACACTCAATCCTGAGTCGTGAATGATCAAAAAAATGTGCGTCGGGCTCAAACCCTAACAATCGCAAGCACAAAGCCTGCCACTCCGGAATGGTAAGTGTGGGATCAACTCCGGTAACTGGATCTCCATCAACTGGTAGTCCAGTAAGGATGCTGACATCCTGTAAACTGATGGTCGCCTCATCAAATGGAAGATGAAATGGTGTGTCTCTGGACGCCATCTCTCAAGCAAAGCAGTAATAAGACCAACGTCCATCTGTATACGACCGATCCATATACTCCATAAAATCTCAGATATCGTAAATAATCTAACACTCTATCTGGGATGTCCTCTGTCCTCCAGAAATCTGCATCGGATCGTCGTAGACGAAGATGTCTGGACTCCTGCAATAAAATATAATAATTAGATAACATACATGATTTTTAAAATAAAAATTTAAAGAGTAAATAAGATTGTAATGCTTACGCCGCCATCTAAAATAGTCTGTGATCGATGGTGCTCCTGCAATGTAAGAATGCTGCTGTCTCGGGACCGGGATATCGTGGATCGTAAGCCATAATACGCTGTCTCAAGCAATATTATCACAGATGTATTAAAAAAATAAGACAATATATTTTAATTTTTTTTTAAATACAATATTATCACACAATACAACTTAAACACAAAATTCAGTTCATCCCAACATATTAAACACGAAAATTCAAATACAATCCCACAGTAATTCATAAAACAATGACAACAATAAATTGTCGAAGCTTTCAATTTCTTCCACTGCTTGAAGTTGAAGTATGTTGAAATATCCTAGGACAGCGATGACGATCATGACCCTGTTCCCTACAAATACCACAGTGGTTCTTATTTCTTATTTGCCTATCATCCATCTCATTTCGTAGTCTCGTTGACTTTGGTCTACCTTTCTGCTTCGGTCTCAAACGATGATGATCAGGCATACATTTGAACATACGTGTATGCATCCAATAATCTTCATGTGGTAGTGGATTGAAATTACCGCTCCAAGCATTCATGTATGCTGTAATTGTATATGCATCATCCAAAAAGCACTAAAATGTACAGCAATTTTTTGACACACAGCTAAAACATGTGAACATGGATATTTGTACGTGCTCCACTTTCCACAAGAACATTTTCTTTCAGCTAATGTAACAGTATGAGAATTTTCTCCACCTCGTAATCCTCTGCTTGCTCTTCTCGTAAGCACTTCATATATACCTTTTTGAAGGTTGAATGCTGTTACTCGGTGCTGGTTAGCCTTAACTTGATCTTCAGCAATTTTAATTGCAACATGAGGAGTAAAAAGATTATTTTGATTCTCCTCTACATATCTCAAGGTTTGGGCATGCCTCGTATTGAAATATTTGACAAGACGATAAAATGTCAGTTGAACACAAGCTGTAATTGGCACATTTCTAGCTCCTCGTAAAATACTGTTAAAAACCTCCGACAAATTTGTAGTTAAAACACCATAGCGTAGGCCATCATCATGTGCCAATGTCCACTTCTCCTTTTCTATCTCAGACAACCAGCTCCAAGCTTCTTCATTCACTGTTCTAATCCTACCCATGATAAAATTGAATTTACGAACTTGATGAGCACTTCCTGCTTGCCATACTGCTCTTTTCAGCTGCACATTTTTAAAATGAGTGTTGAAATTACTGCAGATATGTCTTAAACAGTATCGATGATAAGCACGTGGTGGACTCCATCCAATAGACTCATCTGCGATGGCATTTAATATACCTGGATGCCTGTCAGAAATTAAGCATATTCCATTTCTATCTTTAACGATATATGTTCTGAGCTGGAAAAGAAACCAACTCCAACTTGCAGTCGTTTCCTCATCGACAATTGCATATGCTAATGAAAATATCCCATTCTCTGCATCAATGCCTGTTGCAATTAACATCTTACCTTTAAATTTTTCATACAAGTGCGTGCCATCAATGCTAATTACAGGACGGCAGTGCATAAAACCCTGAATAGATGGTTCGAAAGCCCAAAAAATATAATTTAAAACACGAACATTGGAATTCACAGCTTGAAAAAAATTTCATGAAACAACTGTACCAGATTTGCATATTGAAGTGCAGCCATATAATAAGGTAATTTAGCATAAGATGGCTCCCATTCTCCATAAATATCAACCAATGCCTTATGCTTTCCACACCATGCTTTCTGTATCTACTGTATATTGAAATTGATCATTAACGGCTGCCACTATAGCTTCAACTTTAACACCGGGATCTTTCTCAACAATATGTCGGACTAATGTGCTAATCATCTTTCCACTGACATGTTTGTGGTCTCGACTCAATCCCATAAACAAACAAGTATGAGGACCCTCATATTTTGTGATTTGAAAATATCCATATTTTTTCAACAATGCAGCACGAAGCCTCCATTTACAATGCTGAACATTATCTGATGATGCGCATCGTACGGACCATAATTTGAATGCGACTGAACTACATTGTATGTCCGATGCTTCATAATGTGATAAAGATCAACAGCTCTCCTTACATCATCTTTACTCTAAACATTAAACCTTTAGAAAATTCAGTCATCGAAGAGTCCCAAAATTGATTGTCAGAATTCAATCTTCGACCAGCACTAACACAACCACCATCATCTAAATTTATATCATTAAAATATTATGGAGGTTCGTGCAAACGAGATTGAGATTCTTCCATATTAATATTAGCTTGAACATCTTCATCATCATTCTCATCTTCATCATCATCATCATTACTGCTACGTCCTCATCCATCCAACTGTCTTCATCTTCATTTTCATCTGACTCAAAATCCAGACTATCAGAATTTATTCCACCGACTACCCAATCATCATTTCCTATATGAGTGTCGTCTCCCGCACTTACCACTACTTGTACCAAAGGAGAAGTCACCATAGCAGAAGACACAGGAGAAGTCACCACAGCACTTGGAATAATTGGACAGCTAGGACCGGCAGTAGTGGAATGTTGTTCTGCAAAATCGGCCTCAACACTATCGATTTGTATCATAGGAGTTACGAAAGGTGAGGAAGGCCCAACATTATTATCCCTTGAGTTAAAAACGACTATGATATCCAAAGCTTGGCACATCTTCTTTTTCAATATATAATTCTAAAAATCGACATTCTGAATATTTCAAAGGAAAGGTCAGCATTTTTCGACATCATCATCGTCATCAATTGGAACCAAGATATATTTACTCTGCATTAACTGTCCCGACAGATTAGGAGATCTCCATTTCAATTTTATTTCATATTTTTTTTTGTCTACAGGAATACTGCTGTATAAATGATCCAATAATTCTTGACGTGATAATGATGAAGATATTCTAATCATCCGATTTGCAGGGTGACTATACTGCACACCAGTTTGATCATTCTGTATCATGCCATCATAATACAATAAAACACGAACTCGTGTACTGGCCATTTTCTCAAAAAAACCTACAATAAAATCAAGATTAAAATATTTAATATTATTAATTATTTTATCATTACAAAAGATTTACATGATACATGCATCATATCATCAACAAATAGGTACAGATAGATCCTATCCCATTCGGGAATTGCATTAATTCTATAGATTAATTACATTAATCAAACGATACCAAAAAAGACCGAAAGAAATTTCGGCAGCATTTCTCCTTAGTTCTCCCCACACGACTCAAAATGTGTGAGGAGAACTAAAGAAAAATACTGTCCGAAATTTCTCTCGAACCCTCCGCATATCATTTGAATAATGTAATTATCTATAGAATTAAATGCAATTCCCAAACTGTCCAAACTGGACAATCAATTGACCAATGTATGTATTTTATGATATCCATATAAAAATATATATTTCATATATATTTTATACGGATAACGTAGAATATTATACATTGATCAATTGACGGGTCTACGTTTTCATGAAATGCAATATATTTAAAAATTTAAAATACAACTGGATCTAATTAGATAAAGATAAAAATAAAAATAAATTAATGAGATAAAAAAAAATGAGCGTCGGAACCCGTGGGCCCCACCGTCATCGCAGCCCATCGCATCGGAGCCATCGCCACGCGGGGCCCACCGTTAGGGCTGCGGCCCCACCAACCGTCTGGGCCCACCGCGAGATGCGGGGCCCACCACCGGGAGAGGCGGGGGGCTAAGGACCGCCGTCGGGTGCGGGGCCCGCCCTGGCCATCGGGGTGCGGGTCCACCGCCAGCCGGGGCTGGGGCCGGGCCCACCATCGGGATGCGAGGCTCGCCGCCGGGAAGCACGGCCCGCCGCCGGCCGTCTGTGGCCGGCGGCCAAGGAGAAGGGAGAGAGAGAGGAAGAGAGAGAGGAGGGGCCGGGGGCCAAGGACGGGACGCGGGACCCACCGCCGGAGAAGGGAGAGAGAGAGGAAGAGAGAGAGGAGGGGGCCGGGGGCCAAGGATGGGACGCGGGACCCACCGCGGGCGCGGCCACGCCGGCCGTCTGTGGCCGGCGGCCAAGGAGAAGGGAGAGAGAGAGGAAGAGAGAGAGAGAGGAAGAGAGAGAGGAGGGGGCCGGGGGCCACCGTCGGGAGCGCGGCCCGCCGCCGGGACGCGCGGCCCGCCGCCGGCCGACTGTGGGCGGTGGCCAAGGAGAAGGGAGAGAGAGAGGAAGAGAGAGAGAGAGAGGAAGAGAGAGAGGAGGGGGTCGGGGGCCACTGCCGGGATGCGGGACCCGCCGCCAGGACGTGCGGCCCGCCGTCGGCCGTTTGTGGCCGACGGCCAAGGAGAAGGGAGAGAGAGAGAGGAAGAGAGAGAGAGAGAGGAAGAGAGAGAGGAGGGGGCGGGGGCCACCGTCGGGACGCGGGACCCACCGCCGGGGCGCGCGGCCCGCAGCCGGCCGTCTGTGGCCGGCAGCCACGGAGAAGGGAGAGAGAGAGGAAGAGAGAGAGAGAGAGGAAGAGAGAGAGGAGGGGGTCGGGGGCCACCGTCGGGATGCGGGACCGCCGGGACGCGGGACCCGCCGCCGGGACGCGCGGCCCACCGCCGGCAGTCTGTGGCCGGCGGCCAAGGAGAAGGGAGAGAGAGAGAGGAAGAGAGAGAGAGAGAGGAAGAGAGAGAGGAGGGGGCCGGGGGCCACCACCGGGACGCGGGACCCGCCGCCGGGGCGCGCGGCCCGCCGCCGGCCGTCTGTGGCCGGCAGCCACGGAGAAGGGAGAGAGAGAGGGAGAGAGAGAGAGAGAGGAAAGAGAGAGGAGGGGGCCGGGGGCCACCGCCGGAGCGGACCGCCCGGGACGCGCGGCCGCCGCCGCGCCGCCGCCGGCATGAGAAAAAGAGAGAGAGGGGAAGAGGGAGAGAGAAAGAGGAAGAGGGAGAGAGAGGGGGGAAGAGCTCACCGCCGTCGAGACCTCGCCGCCGTGCCGCCGGAGAGACGCGGGAGAAGATCGAGAAGGAGAAGAGAGAAGGGAGAAGGAGAAGAGGGAGAAGGGAGAAGGAGGGGAGAAGGAAGAAGAGGGGAAAAAGGGTTTGGGGAGGGGAAAACCCATTCTCTATGGTGTTTTCTCCTTTTTTTTTTTAATTTTTTTAATTATGTATTTGTAATCTTTTAATAAATAAATTAAATTAAATAATAAAAATAATAATTTAAATGATAATTTTTAATTTAAATTAAAATTAAATTTTTTTAAAATTAATAATTACAATTCCTATTTTATTATTTTTTTATGATACTTTTTTTTTATTTATTTTAAAATAGTTATCATTTGAAATTATAATTTCAGTTTTCTTCCATTTTTTTTTTTTAGCATTCTATTACGTATTCTTTTTCTTTAATTAAAAAAATATTAATTTTTCTAAAGTTCAATTTATAAATTTTTTTTCATATTTTTCTTCATTTTTTAACTTTACACTGTATTTATTTTTTGATCAAAATTTAATTCAAATTAAATTTTAAATTTTCCTCCCAATTTTTTTCTTTATTTAAAATATTTTTAAATAATAATGTTTAAATTAATTTAGTTATTTAAAATATTATTTTAAATTTTAATTACAATTTTAATTCTTATTTCTTAAAATTAAAAATTATAAACTTTGTTCTTCAATTACAATTACAATTTCTATTTTTTTTCAATTCTTTATCTTTTTATGAAATTTATTTAAGATATTTTTAAATTTTATTTGAAAATTTTTTAATTAAATTAATTTTAATTTTATAAATTATATTTAAAAAATATTTTTATTTCAATTAAACTTTAAATTTTTTTTTAATTTTTAATTTTTAATTCTTATTTTTTGTGACTTTTTAAAAATTTTCACTTTTTAACTTTTTAACTTTTCCTCATTTTTTTAAACTTTTTAATGTATTTCTTTTTTTATCAAAATTTAATTCAAATTTAATTTTTTTAAGTCACATTTATAAAATACCCTAAAAAAGAAATTCTAATTAATTTAATTTAATTTTATTCTTTTATGATATATTTTTTTAATCTAATTTATAATTTTTATAATTTTTAATTTTAATTTTAGTTTTTTTTCATTTTTATCTTTTTGATATTCTATTACATATTTTTTTCTTTTATTTATAATATTTTTTAAAAATTTATATTTAAATTAATTTAGTTATTTAAAATATAATTTTTAATTTCATTTACAATTATAATTCTTATTTCTTAAAATTAAAAATTATAAAGTTTGTTATTTAATTACAATTATAATTTCTATTTTTTTTCAATTCTTTATATTTTTATAAAATTTTTTTAGCCTATTTTTCAAATTTTTTTGAATCTTTTTTAAATTAATTATTTTTAATTTGAGAAAGTAATTTGAAATAATATTTTAATTTCAATTAATCTTTAAAATTTTATTTTTTTTAATTTTTACATTATAATTCTTTTTTTTAACTTTTTAAAAATTTTAAAATTTATAATTTTTTTAAAAATTTTTAGAACAAGTTTTTCGAATGATGTTTTTCAATTAAATTTCAAATTTTTATTTCTTTCATATTTTTTTCTCTTTTTTTTATTTTCTATGATAATTTTTTTTTATTTCTTAAGATTTTTTTTGACATCTTTTAAAAAATATTTTAAATAAAAAATCTAAATTAATTTTTTTAATGAATTACAAATTCAAATCTTTATATTTTAAATTTAATCAAAATTATAATTTTAATTTATTAATTAATTTCAAATTTTAAAAAACCAATTTTCTATTTTTTCATGATTTTTTTCCTTTTTTTTTTGTGGGAAAATTTGAAAACGCCATTTTGAATGGCGTTTTTAAAAACGCCATTCCAAATGGCGTTTTTCTTTTTTCTTTTTTTTTTTTTTTGGGACGATGCCACCGTGGAAATGGGGGTGACGTGGAAGGGGAAAAAATGCCATTCAAAATGGTGTTTTTCCTTTTGCATTAGTTTGGTAAATAAGTTTCGTTTTGATATATTTTGGTATTTAAGTTTTTTTTTTATATTATTCTGGAAAAGAGCTCGGGAATCTATGACCTATTCCAATGGCTGTTGGAGGAAGAACAGAGGCTCGAAGATCCTTATATCCTCGTTCTATTCATAAATAAATTTTAATATATCAAAAATAAATATAAATATGATATATAATAAAATCAAAAGATTGAACAAAATAGCATATTGATGATTCTGATACTACTAATAAAATGAAATCTTAATCTTGATATGCAAATAATCATGCTTCAAGTTATTGGTGTTCAATTCCAAAGAAATCAATGGTCAAAAACTGCAACAATCTGCAACCTCTAGTTATTATTGTTCAAGCCTAAAAAAATCAATGGTGAAAAGTTTGAAATGATATGCAATCTACAATCATAAAAAAATCAATTCTGGATGCTCCTCGCTGTCAACGAACAACATTTTCGTCTTGATTTTTCTAATCTTAATTCGAGTATACTCGATGGAAGGATCTTACAAACTCTTCGATGGTAATAAGATAATACCCTATGATTAACTTCATTAGGGATTCCACGTTCAAATTGTTATTGATTACTATAGGGATTTTTTTTTTTAGAAGAATCATATTGGATTTTGGAGCAAAATGAAAGTAATTCTGTAAAAATTCATGCAAATGTATATTTAAATCTATATTGATTATTTGTTGAGAAAATCTCGAATATTTATACAAGATCAAAAAATTCGAATAATATTTTTTGGCTGACTTTTTTGGATGAGGTTCTGTATCGTTACAAATGGTATTAGAACCGACTTAGCTCATAATTTATATGAATCAAAGGATACTGAAGCACGGATTTATTAGAGCTGATCAGAGACCGATCATAGTATTTATAATAGATATATAGATTTGAATTCTTAGTTTGACGAGGACGTTAGGACTTGAACGGAGAGAGCACGTGAAAATTTGTGTAGATGTATATTTAATTTCATATTGATTATTTGTTAGAAAGAGTTTGAATACTTATGCAGGACTAATAAATTCAAATAACATCTTTTGGTTGGTTTTTTTGGATAAGATCTTCGATTGTTATAGGTTTTGAAGTAGGTGCTAAATGTAAATTAATACCAGTATCTCTCAGAGTTGAGATACAGAATAGTTGGTTACGATGGAGTGGCATTTTTTTCTTACTTTATTAGCAATAGTTTTCTGTACTGATAAAAATCTTTCTTCCCTTTAGAATGGATGACTGATGTGTACCAACGTAACGGGTTGTGGGTTCCTGAACCGCCGGCTCCATGGAACCCACCGGGACCAAAATGGAGTGAAGAAAAAGAGCACAAAAACCAACCAATGTTGATGATCACTGAATTCAAAATAACTCACTTGATACGGACGCAGTAATATTGGACCACTGATATGGCTGCACTCCCATCTCATGCTTCAAAGAAGGGTAATGGGAATGCCTAGACTTGGAAGTAAACTCTCCATCTCAGGGTCAAGATGGCTAATTTCTTGAAGCTGTCCCAACAAATACGGCAGCTCTTCCCCACCAACTTTTTTGATTCTCTTTTGAGGGAGAAGTTCTTCCCTACCGCCACCTTGCTCAATTTCAGAATATATTATTACCCAACGGCAAGGTGCACTTGCCAAGGAACAGGAAAGAAGACAAACCAAAATATTAAAATAATGCTAATCCACCACCACCAACGACCTCGGTTGGAATGGGGTAGCCAAACTGCCACTTTAGAAAAAGGGGTGGGAGTTCAATACCAAATTAAAAGCATCGGCTGTCACTTGGATCCTAGTTACATTAGTGATTGTGATGCCCATCCCTTTTTTATGGACATTTGGATGCTTGCTTGTAACTTCATATCATTTTGAGTCAGCCATGTGTCTTATGAGACAAATAGTGGTGTGGACTCGATGGCATCTTTCATAGCCAACCACGAGATGTATTTTGCGAAGATCTTTCTCAAGCTCCTATTTGTCTTCGTGATGTTCTGTTTTTTGATTGAAATATTGGATATATTCACATTAGATGGATATAACTCACTTGGCTTATCAAATAAAAAAAAAAAAAATTGCATCTATGTGGAGATTAGGTTTTGATCTGATGGATTAAGATCGGTATAAGATAGTGGATGGGATGGGTATAGCCCCTCTTAGATATGAAAAAAAAGAAAAAAAATGTTGAAAACCTGCAGGTAATGAAGTAAGCTGATGTCGCATGATGTCATTCACTTATCTTTAGGAAAGTGAATAGATGGTCATATACATGACTAACCCCAGAGGAACTACATTATGGACCTCATTTTCTGAATTTTTTTTTTAATTTTTTAGAATATTTTATTTTTTAATTTATATAGATGTATATTTTCTAGACGAGTTTAAGTAAAATCCGGTTTTACAAAAAAAAAAAAAGAAAAAATAAGTGAGTAATTAAGCTCATGTAAGGGAGGTTTTGTAATTTTGAAGCAAACCAGGCAGCGAGGGTTCAGGGAGAAAAAAAAAAAAAAAAAGGAAAGAACAAAAGGGTGGTCCAGGCCACACCAGCTGATTGACCTTGAGTGATATTTTTGAGTGAGTTAAGCTTTTCTGTTATTTAATACTCTTCTCTGTCAGATACACATGGACTGGGGACTAAAACTAATTGACCGAGTAAAAAAGAGGGACAGTCTGTAAAACTTTTGATTTACAAGCCCTCTTGGATGCATGGAAGTCAAACCAAAGCCTAGCTTGCAGCACAAAGATTCCAAGCTCACATTATTCCAAGTCGCAGAAGCCGCCGGTACCCTACAATAGGCATTCTGGTCCCAATTTAATTAACGCCAGTATATAGCGGCCATTGTTTCATGCCGGATAGGTCTAAAGTAGTTGGTCAAGTATTGTTACTATAAATTATTGTATACTATCATTATAGCAAATAAAAATGTCATCATGTGTTTGGAAGTTTGAAATTCTTCTCTCGAGATGTTCATGATTTGTAATATAAGTTTGTAGAACATATCAAGCATGTATTTGGTTCATGATCGAAATCAGAATTAAAATCGAAATAAAAATTAGAGCGGTCATACCCTCCGATATATTTGATGACCATAATTAAAATTAGAATCAAAATAAGATTTGGATACTAGAGAAGAGTAGGGATTGTGTTGGAACATATAAATTGATCTCACCATCAAGGCACGTGGCAGAATTATAATTATTTGAATTATAAGTATACTTTCAGATCAAGTCGACTAATTTTTTTCTCGACAAGAACTATCGGACAACTATAAGCAAATGTTAATCTTGGTCTGGAAGTATGCTCAGCTGAAGAAGAAGAGAGCATACTCACCGGACAAAGAAAGAAAAAGATGGAAAAAAATGACCTCGAGAAGAAGACAGAAAATCAATAGGGAAGTAATTCTAACCGATCTCGAAAAAACCCGAGGTCCGGAAGTATCTTGGCGATTCAACACTTACACCTCACTATCTGCTCCTCGAGCCTAAATATTGATGGAAATCGAGGATCAAGAAAATTTTCACCGACCTAATCTTATAAAGGCCCCATCAGCAAAAAGAGATAAAAGGAAGTACTACCGCTTCCATCAAGATCATGGCTATGACAGTGAAGAGTACTGGCAACCTAAAATGAGATTGAGATATTAATCCATCGAGTCACCTCGGCAAATATGTTCGAGATCGAGAAAATCAAGCTGCTGAATAAAGACAGAAGCTCGACAATGAAAATGAGCTCAATCGGCCTACTGCTGGGTCCTTAATATGATCTCAGATTTGATGGAACTTGGAGGGTAGCTGAAGTAGCCGAAAGTCCTTCAAAATGGCAACATACAAACAACACGATTTCATTTTTTGATGATGATGTTAGAGGAGTCTAAACTCCTCACAATGATATTGTTGTCATTTTTATGATAATAGTAAAATATGATATAAAAAGAATATTAGTTGATAATAAAGCTCTACTGATGTGTTTTTCTATGATGCATTCTAAAAAATGGATATATTGGATCAACTAAAATAGGTCAGTGCTCTCCTGCTTGGATTCCTAGAGATTTTGTAGTTGTGGAAGGAGAGATCACCTTACCAGTCACTGTAGGAAAAGAATCTTGTCAGTCAACTATAAGTCTTACCTTTCTAGTTGTCAAGATTCCATCAGCTTTCAATGCTATCTTGGCCAACCTGAGCTCAACATCCTCAAGGCTGTGGTTTCTACTTATCAATTGTTAGTCCAGTTCCCAACCAAAATGGAGTCGAAGAGATGTGAGGAGATTAAATGCTTGCTAAGTAATGCTTTTTGATCAACACAAAGATGAAAAAATTAGTAGAAGCTCTGCTAATTGAAATACCTGATCAAAGGATAAAATTGAGATCAGCAAAAATCAAGGAGAATCAACCGAGCAGCTTATTATTGTTCCTTTAGGTGAGGATCTAGAGAAGTTTGTTCAGATTAGATCTCAACTGAAATCTGACCTAAAAGAAAAATTGATTTTTTTTGAACAAATGCCGACGTCTTTGCCTGGTTAGCATCTGACATGTTGGAAATTTCTGTCGATGTCATTGTTTATAAGCTTAATGTTGATTCAAAAACAATCAGTGCAACAAAAAAAAGGACTTTTCCCCAGAAAGAAAGCAGTAGATGATGAAGTTGATAAACTTCTGAAAGCTAAGTTCATCAGAGAAGCATAACATCCGAAGTGGATTGCAAGGGTTGTCATGGTGAAAAAGGCAAAAGAAAATAGAGGATCTGTATTGATTATATTGATCTCAATAAAGTCTGTCTAAAGATAGCTTTTCTCTTTCAAGAATCAACCAACTCGTTGATACTACTTCAAGATATAAATTATTGAGCTTCATAGATGCTTTTTCTCACTATAATTAGATCAGAATGATATCAGAGATGAGAAAATACAGCTTTTGTTACTGAAATAGGTTTGTCTTATTATAAAATGATACCTTTTGATCTTAAAAATATAGGTGCTACATATCAATATTTGGTCAACAAAATCTTCAAGCAACAAATCGGTCACAATATGAAAGTCTATGTTGATGATATGTTGGTGAAAAGCATTGAGTTAGATCGGCACATTATCGATCTAGAAGAAGTTTTAGAGAATTACATAAATATCAAATGAAGCTCAATCCCAACAAATATGCTTTTAGAGTAACATCAAAAAATTTTTAAATTTTTTTGTAACTCAAAGGACAATTGAAGCTAATCTCAAGAATATCCGAGTACTACTTGAGATGAA
Source organism: Elaeis guineensis (assembly GCF_000442705.2). Lineage (NCBI taxonomy): Eukaryota > Viridiplantae > Streptophyta > Magnoliopsida > Arecales > Arecaceae > Elaeis > Elaeis guineensis. Next base: position 5,977,123 of record NC_025999.2, read on the forward strand.
ATATCTGAGCACAATAAAGAAGGTACAATGGCTTACTGGATGGATAGTATCACTCAGTTGATTTATATCTAAATTGACTGAGAAATATCTTTTTTTTTTTTAAATTCTAAGGCAAATCAAGATTTTGATTGGATAGATGATGTCGAGCTGTCTTTGACGACATTAAGAAGTACCTCGGCACAACTCCATTACTATCGAAGCCAGTTGAATGTTAGAAATTATTCATATATTTATTTATTTCAACTAAGGTATTAGTGTTGAATTTCGGTGACACAATAGAATATAGATTTCAAAAATTTTAAACATGCATTCAATAATGAAAATAAGATTTAACATTTAAACACAACCATCGGAACTCAAAAATCTAGGAACCCTTGATGATTACAATCAAATCACAAAAATATGTAAATCAGGAGAAGACTAGAATCATATACCACCATGAAGATCACGAACTGGTGATTTTGACATCTCCACGAGATTCCAAAGCAAAGCCTCCAATGGTGATCCACACAGATTGATCAGGGCCTTCCCAATTCGTCATAGTGCTGCAGCCTTTTCGCAAGTGCGCTGCCGACCTCCTTCGTAAGAACTCATTGTACCATAGCTTGTATGCCTTCATGACCTCTACTAAGACCTCTTTAGAAATCTTTTCTCAAAGTATTAAACTATACAAAAATAAATCAGATGTTCAACACTTGAACAACCTAATTTTTGGACAAGCATCACATGCTTTCCAATTTCTTTCTCCCTTCCTTTTCATTTTCTCTCCCTCTTTTCTTATATTTTTTTCAATTTTTTTTTATCTTTATCCTCTCATTGTCACACCTAAACCCATCCAAAAAGGGCATCCAAACAAGGAATAGCGCCCCCTTAATATAGGGAATAAGGGGGCATCCCATGGGATGCCAACTCTTGGCGTCCCTTAATTATTACACGCCATCAAGTAATTTTCAGCATAGAATCCCATGAGTTAAGACATGAAAATGAAGTCTTTCATCTGTAGAAGGACTCTTCCTCTGCCAGAAAAAATGTGAATGCCATAAAATGGCCGTGGGAGATGGATTGGCGTGGGAAAGTCAAGAGTCCAAAACATTAAGGACTCTTATATATACATCAAAAAATGTGGTGCCCCATTATTATATGGTGATCAAACTCCTTCCAAAACAAGGACTCTCCTTCTGCTTCTGTGCCTATAATCCCAAGGGACATCTGATGTTTTGTGGAATTAACAAACGCGTAGAAATTTAATGGAAGGAAACAAGAGTCCACGTTGAAATGGACTCCTCCATTTCAATGCCATAAATGGGGCCTCTCTTATTATTTTAGGCATGGAGTTCCTTCCAATAGAAGGACTCCCTCTCCTCTTCCACATCCTACATCCCAAGGTGCTATCTGATGGCGCACAAAAAATAAGGAATGCGTGGAACATGTAAGAGAATTAAGAGGAGTGGAAGAGAAGGACTCCTCTCCTTAACATCAAAAATAAATGTGATGCCAACAATTTTTATGCGTGTGTTTTTGATGTGGAGGAGGCTGATTCCATGTGAAACACTTTTACAAAATTAGATAAAATTATCTAATAAATTAAATGGTTCAAACCTAATCACATTAGGTCAAGACAACAAGATTAGGTTAGCACAAACACTTTGCATTGAACTCAATTGGAAACTTGGGTTAATTCACGTGCTAGCAATTTAATTAACCCTTTAAATTTATAATAAATTTAAATTGATTGGATCAAGATCAAATCTTACTATGTGTAACCCATTGAGTTTCAAATCTAGCCAGCAGTGGATCCAGAATCTCGACGAAACCTAATTCGATTGGATTAGATCAGCTCGAGAGTCCTAATCAATTAGGACTCTTCCTAGTTGATTCTCGAATTAAATTTTTTTAATTTTAAAGAGTCACAAGTGAAGATTGATATCTAGCAATGTGTCATAACTATTCGAAAGATTTAAAATTTGATAAAATATCAAAATTATCCTTTCATGGTGAGTTACCGTGCAATTCAATTCTTCGATCACACAACATTCCAGAAAGATCATGGGTATGAAAATATGTCAAACTCAAATACCTAACATATGTATCTCGATCAGATGATGATAACTCGATTGATGAACTAGTAAAAACTATTTTACTATTCATCCCTACTCTAGCCAGAGACTTTCAGAGTCATCATCCTATGAGATCACATAGGATGTTCTCTCCTCCTACAAAGAGTGATCGATTTCTTGTTGACCACTCATAACCTTCATGCACACTTTGCCATACCCAGAATATCCCACACACATCTCAAAGTGGTGTGCTAGGGAATAAATCAAATAAGGGTCCAACATAAAGTACCATGGTGATCTCAGATCAAAGGATCACATGCACCACTCCCACTGAAGAACCATATGTCGACAAGTTGTAAGGCTCCATCAGATATTCTTTTCGCAGGTCTATTCAGTGAACTATTCTCTAATGAGCACCTACTCCTAGTATTAGTATCACCATAAAGTGGTTATGAGATCAACCACGCTCTCCATCGAGCATACGTAGGATATACCAATCTTATCGAAGTCATCGATCTCTGACTCGATGATCTAACGATTGAAAATATTTTAGATTGGGGCTATTAAGATTTTAGGTCTCATTGGCATGATCTCGTTATGACCCTAAAATTATTGTCCTAATATGTGGGTTTATCATAATCATATAAAAATGATACAGCAAATGATAAAATATAATACTTATATAAATAAAATAAGTAATATCATGCAAATAAACAGAAAGATAATAAAAAAATATCCATTGCATCTCCATGCGATGGCTTGTAGGGCACTATTCTTTCAGTCTCCCACTTGCACTAAAGCCAATTACCTCTGTACCTGAAGCCTATGCAATCAGAATGGTGATTACACTGCTGCTGTGTATGGCTTAGTGAACTGGTCCATTATGATGTTCTTAATATTTACTCATTTTATGATCATATATGAATGAGGTGAAAGTGCCTAGGATGTGCGTGGGTACTTGATGAGACCAGAACCAACTCAGTGATGAATCCTTCATCAGGCAACTTTCTTAGCAATCTTTACTAACAGCAATTAATTGATTTAAACACAGTTTACTGTTTGAAACTCTTTCAATTCACTGCTCTTATAGTACTTTTCAAATATTTTGAGAATGCTTTTCATAATTTTCAAAAGATCCTAATCAGGATCTGCCTGAAAATAATGATTATGCATAAGACATAATTCACATCAGGCTTGGTACATTGAATATATGGGTATGTAAACACCTTTACACCATTCCTTTTGAACCCTTTCAACATTAAATTCTATGTACCTAGACTGGAACAAGCCTACATCCATTTACATCTATCCCTATATATGCCAAAAACTGGATGCTTAACCCAAGTCTTTTCCATGAAAATTCTGTGATAAGCAAACTATTAACCGAGTGCAATATCGGGACTATCTTTTCAATATACTCTATGTCACCTATATACATAACCAAGAAGTTAGTGAAAATCTCACTTATTTTTTTGCACACACATATGGTTTATCTATGTTTGATAAAGTCAAATATTTTGACTGTCCCATCAAAAATAGAAGTACCTACTCCTCATAAACTGTCTGAATACATAAAAGTATTTATCTTCCCACTAGAGACAACTTCTCTAGATGGTGTATGGCAATAACAAAAATCTAAATAGACATCCTGATAGCAATCTGTTGGGTCATACCCATAGGTGCTTCAACCATAGTTCACATTTGATTGATGTACAGGGAGTCGATTTTGGATGATAAGATTTCAAGCCAACTATCAGAGTCTTTACTCATGACAATCTCCAAATGGATCAAATAAAATAGCATTCACAATGATGTATGATGTACTACCATTCACAATGATAAATCCATATTTTAGTAGCACATTACTCACTCGAATTGTCCTTTCGATGAAGAGGTGTGTATCATGGTTGTGCCTCATCACTGTGCACATCTGGTTGAAGATTAACTTATGGATACTCCACAGGTTAAGATATGATAGTTTATAGGTCTTGAACTTTTCAAGTTCAATTATCCTCCCACTGTCCCCTTTTATAAAATTTTTTTTTCTAAAAGATAGTATATCTACTGACAAAACACCTTTTGTCAAGTAGGGTAGTAGAAATAGTATTACATACTATTTTTTTAGGATAACCTATATACTTATAAAAATTCTATTCTAGCACAAACTTATGTATATCAACTCTTTTCACATAAGTTGGGCAACCTGTCTTTTGCCTTTTTCATATCTCATATGGAGTGTTCGTAACAGATTTTTATAGTATCTAATTCATACAACAATTTCTAGAATATTTTTCAGAAAGAGACAATAATATTTGTGAAGTATTTTAAAGAACACATCATATCACATATGAAGTGTCCATCTCTGGGTTGAGATATTATTAGCCTTCGAACATCCATATGTTCAAGACTTAATACCTACCTTGCCCTAAGATATGTGACCATCACATACTTATTTCTTGTTCTCATCAACATGAAGAACATCATTGAGTGATAGAAACAAAAGACCATAACCATAAAATTTATCCGAGGGAGAGTAACTTTTACTCTTAACATTAATTTCAAATCTATGTTATAATAACATAGAGATTAAAATAATATTTCTGATAAACAATGGTCTACTAGTTTCTAAATAAGTAGGTTCCAACAGTCTTAGCAACAATGGACTATACATTAGTGCTAAAAGGCAAGTAGTCACCTCACTTCAGTTTTATAGGTCGTGCAATACTTTGCATAAATGAAACTTATATTAGGTATCACATACCTAAAAAATTTTAAAGCTGAAATACTCAATGAATTATTAATTTGTATCATATACAAACTATTAGCAGATACAACTTTTGCATCCTACTCTTACTTTATATTTGCAAGATAATTCTTACAATTTATTGCTCATCAATACTGTAATGATATTAGATACCTATAGTGAAGACATTCTTCACATTCTTTTCCTCAACCATTCCTTTATATTCGGTCAATTTTAAAAATATACTAAGCAGTGAATGTAATGATGCAAATATGAATATAAGAACATAAAAAAGACTACTTATAATGACATGCATAAGTTAGATGAGGATTTTATCTAATTGTGTTTCTCACTATTTTAACAAATTTTATAGCCCTCAAGTATAAAATCGAGGAACATTATCATGAAGTTCTTAAGTGGGGTTGAGATCTCAATTCCTCATAAAAAACTTTGTGGATAGCACAACAAGTTCTTATGAGTTCAAGGATAAGTAACTCTTTATTAATTACATCTCATGCAACTCTCAACATAACTTTGACCTCTAAAATACTTATAGCCTTGTGGATAGCATAACAAACTATAATATTTTAGTTAAGTCATACCCTTCAATCATATATGGTCATATGTAGATAATACTACTTTTGTGGATAGCACAACAAGGCAGCACTACCAAATATATCATAAGTATCACTAGGTCGACATCATACCCATCACTATAGCAAACCTTGTGGATGGCACAATAAACTCACTATAGTTTTTGATATACTCTATTGACTTAGTATGAGCTAAATACTATTAGCTTCATAATGCACCAAGACTGTATTAAGCCAGTCCCCACAGCAAGCCTTGTGGATAGCATAACAAGCCTACTATGGTACTTGACATAATAATGACTTAGCATGAAAGAAGGCATGGGTAGTGTTCTTAATACTTTGCCATTATGACTTAATATAATTTAATCGAAGAACTTAGGTCTCAAGCACATCCATCCTAAATATTTAATCATGTATCATATGCTATGAAAATTCAAATTCCTAACTACCAGCATGTAAGAGCATATTAAGGAAGACAAATAGTTATGGACTTTGAAAAGTCATCCGAGCCACAAGATGATCAAAGGGTCCATCCTAGGCACATCATAGATTGAACCATCTCATGGTCAATCTTAATGTGCCTATGCTCTCCAGAAGCCTAGTAGTCCAGTCTTCATCACTATGAAGACAACCATGAATGCATATATCCATCACATGGATATTCCATAGTCTATAACAAATCAACATAACATTTTATAATAATTATAAAATATTATAACATACAACTCATGTTATTTCAATTGCGATATCATTCAAACACATGTCAATTAAGATGTTCAAAATTATGGGCATATGACCCATCTAGGGTTTTCGATTCGGATTCAATACTTGACCTAAATTTTAACTTTTAAGTTAATCAATTTTTATTTATTTAAGTTGAGTTGACCAATTCTAAGGTTAAACCTAATTCAATTAGATTAACTCAGATTCGGTCACCCAAAACTCAAACCCTAATCCAATTAGGTAAATGACAAATTTGATTAACCAAAATTAAACTTAGCTTCTAATCAAATTAGAACAATGATTTTGATTTAATCTATAATCATTAAATTTTAATCACATTAGAACAAAAAATTATAGTTAAATTAATCTATCGATAAAAATCCTAATTGATATCTGATGCATCCTTTTCATGATCAAAATTTTTTGGCCCCACGCATGCATCGGGCAACAACCAAGATGGTCAACCCACAATAGTGAGTGCTCGATAACATGGTGGTCGGCCCTTAGATCTTAAGTAAATGCATCAGATACAAAAACCTTAATCCTTGATAATGTACATCCATATGTAGCATTCCAAGGGCCTCATGCATCACATGCACTGAATTTCAATTTCATCGAAAATAGATCATAGGATCTAAATTAAACTTATCACACAAGTCTATAAACTATGAAATTATATATCCAAGGTTCAATCATGGAATGATAACACTTTATCATTAATAAAAATACATCAAAATCATCAATAAAATATCGATCAAAAAAATTTATTTCGACATAGTTTGAACTGGATTTAATCCATATCACAAGAATAATATGAAATTTGACTGAATCTATCAAGGGTGGCTTTGATACCACTATTGAGTTTCGATGATGCAGCAAAATATAGATTTCAAAAATTTTAAATATGCATTCAATAATAAAAATAAGGTTTAACATTTAAACACAACCATCAGAACTCAAAAACCTTAGGAACCCTTTGATGATTACAATCAAATCACAAAAACATGTAAATTAGGAGAAGATCAAAAGTCATATACCACCATGAAGAACATGAATTGGTGATTTTGAGATCTCTATGAGACTCCAAAGCAGAAGTCCTCCAACGGTGATCCACACAAAATTGATCAGGGCCCTTCCCAATTCGTCATAGTGCTGTAGCCTTCTTCGCAAGTATGCTGCCGACCGTCTTTCACAAGAACTCATTGCACCATAGCTTGTATGCCTCTATGAGCTCCACTAAGACCTCTCTAAGAACTCTTTTCCAAAGTATCAAACCACACAAAAATAAATCAGATATTCAACACTTAAACAACCTGATTTTTGGACAAGTATCACATACTTTCCAATTTCCTTCTCCCTTCCTTTTCATTTTCTCTCCCTCTTTTCTTATATTTTTTTCAGACTTTTTCTTTGTCTTTATCCTCTAATTTTCATGCCTAAACCCATCCAAAAAGGGACATCCAAACAAGGAATAGCACCCCCTTAACATAGGGAATAAGGGAGCATCCCATAGAATGCCAACTCTTGGCGTCCCTTAATTATTACACACCATCAAGTAATTTTCAGCATAGAATCCCATGAGTTAAGATGTGCAAAATGAAGTCTTTCATCTGTAGAAGGACTCTTCCTCTGCCATAAAAAATGTGAATGCCATAAAATGGCCGTGGGAGATGGATTGGCGTGGGAAAGTCAAGAGTCCAAAACATTAAGGACTCTTATATATACATCAAAAAATATGGCGCCCCATTATTATATGGCAATCAAACTCCTTCCAAAAGAAGGACTCTCCTTCTGCTTCTAGACCCATAATCCCAAGAGACATCTGATTTTTGTGGAATTAACAAATGCATAGAAATTTAATGGAAGGAAACAAGAGTCCACGTTGAAATGGACTCCTCCATTTCAACACCATAAATGGGGCCTCTCTTATTATTTTAGGCATGGAGTTTCTTCCAAGAGAAGGACTCTCTCTCCTCTTCCATGTCCCACATCCCAAGGTGATATCTGATGGTGCACAAAAAATAAGAAATGCATGGAACATGTAAGAGAATTAAGAGGAGTGGAAGAGAAGGACTCCTCTCCTTAACACCAAAAATAAATGTGATGCCAACAATTTTTATCCATGTGGTTTTTGATATGGAGGAGGCTGATTTCACGTGGAACACTTCCATAAAATCAAATAAAACCATCTAATAAATTAAATTGTTCGAATCTAATCACATTAGATCAAAGCAACAAGACTAGGTTAGCACAAACACCTTTGCACTGAACTCAATTGGGAACTTAGATTAATTCATGTGCTAGCAATTTAATTAACCCTTTGAATTTATAATAAATTTAAATTGATTGGACTAAGATCAAATTTTTACTATGTGTGATCCATTGGATTCCAAATCTAACCAGCAGTGGACCCAAAATCTCGATGAAACCTTAATCTGATTGGATTAGGTTAGCTCGAGAGTCCCAATCAACTAGAACTCTTTCTAATTGATTCTCAATTAAACTCTTTTAATTTTGAAGAGTCTACAAGTCAAGATTGATGTCTGGTAATGTGTCATGACTACATAAAAGATTTAAAATTTGATGAAAATATCAAAATTATTCTTTCGTGGTGAGATATCGTGCAATTCAATCTTTCGATCACACAACATCCCAGAAAGGCCATGGGTATGAAAATATGTCAAACCCAAATACCTAACCATATGTATCTCAATTAGATGATGATGACTCGATTGATGAACTAGTAGAAACCATTTCTCCTCATCATTCCTGCTCTGGCCAGAGACTTTTAGAGTCATCATCCTATGAGATCACATAGGATGTTCTCTCCTCCTACAAGGAGTGATCGATTCTTTGTTAACCACTCACAACCTTCATGCATATTTTGTCATATCCAGAATATCCCACACACATCTCAAAGTGGTATGCTAGAGAATAAACCAAAGTAAGGGTCCATACACACAAGGTACCATGGTGATCTCAGGTCAAAGGATCACATGCACTACTCCCACTGAAGAACCATCTATCGACAAGCTGTAAAGCTCTATCAGATGTTCTTCCTATGGGTCTGTTTCATGAACTTATTCTCTAATAAGCACCTACATCTTTGTATTAGTGTCATCACATAAGTGGTTGTGAGATTAACCACCCACTCCATCGAGCATACATAGGATGTACCAGTCTTACCAGAGTCATCAATCTCTGACTCGATGATCCAATGACTGAAAATATTTTAGATTGGAGCTATCAAAATTTTAGATCTCACTGGCATGATCTTATCATGACCCTAAAATCATTGCCCTAATCTATGAGATTTATCTTAATAATATAAAAATGATAAAGTAAATGATAAAATACAATACCTCATATAAATAAAATAACTAATACCATCATACAAATGAGTAAGAAGATAATAAAGAAATATCTCATTGCATCCCTATGCGATTGGCTTATAGGGCACTATTCTTTCAATTAGCTCGATTTTAGTTCGAGATGATGCAGGAATACAGAAGCCAATCTATTATACTAGCAAGTTACTTAGAAATACTGAAATTCGATATTTTAAATTTGAAAAAAATAATTTATACTCTCATTACATCGGCTAGATGACTTTGGCCTTATTTTCAAACTTATTTTATTATTATTCTAATCGATCAACCTTTAAAGTCAATCTTACAATGACTTGATACTTCAGATCGAATAGCTAAGTGGACTATTGAATTAAGTAAATTTGATATTTATTATCAAACTCGATCTTCATTGAAAGCTCAAATATTAGTTAATTTTGTTGTAGAATATTCTATTTTCGATAAAGAACCGATCTCAGAAAGCCCAAATGATATTGAAGAAGACTCTTGCTGGATGCTGCATGTTGATGGAGCATCAAATTCAAAAGGAAGCAGAGTTGGTTTGATTTTGCCTAGTCTAGAGGGTGATATCACCGAAGAAGCTTTAAGATTCAATTTTGATAATTCGAATAATGGTGTAGAATATGAAGCATGTCAGATTTTTTCAAACTCTCACATTTGGCCACGTCGGATTTTTTCAAACTCAACCAAAAATTTTTTGTTGATGTTCTTGAAAGGCCTAGTATTGAAGCTTTGTTAATTGTCTAAATTAAGCATGAGCCAAGTTGGATTGATCCATTAATATATTATATTATAAAAGAAATTCTACCGATCTATCCAAGTAAAATAAGAAGAATTAAAAGACAAACTCCATGGTAT